>NC_042494.1:144501654-144647709 GCF_005508785.2 Acyrthosiphon pisum
ATGTTATTACCTAAAAGTTTGATAATAGGTCAATTCACTCTAAAATCAAAAATGACAGCACCCTATTGAAACTAGCGAACGAAAATTTGCTATGTCGTGCGTTTGTAAGACGGAGACAACACATGCGGGTACGACGTCCTCTTAACGTCCCAGCCTAATACGATAGGGAGTTGGGAACCGGGGAAAGGAGTGTAGCACTATAACAACCACACGTAAATGTATGAGTATACCGTACAGTACCTATACTGTGATGTAGGAATTTGGTGGAAACCGCACAAGAAGTTACAACTTAACAGACTGCACGTGCATTAAATATAGCGGTAAGATAATTACGTTATTTTCTGTAAATATGAATTTAACGGTTATTTTTTTTATGTTCTAATCAGAGTTGTTAGAAACGGTGCCAAATATAATAACAATATTTAAATATTATATAGAAATATATATATATATATCACCATTAGCATATAGGAGACGATGTAGGGAAAAATGGTAACGCTAAGATTTTCACAGGCTAAATTATTTATACATATATTACCACCATGGTTAGATATATATCACCACCACTGCAGTGTCCAGTATACACTATTAAATTACCACTCCAGCATTGATGTTAAGTTTGAGAAATTTAATTTTTGGGAATATTTAAAAAAATACATTTCCTAAGATTTGTAATTTCAATAAACCTATTCAATAGGTTGTCGTTAGGTCTAATTCAAATTAAAAAAAACAGGTAAGTGGATGTCGCTCTAATGTACAGTAGACTGCAAGTGGGTCATTGTGTAATGGATTGTATTAGACTTGAATTCAATGATATGATATCATTGTATAAGAAAAACGATTCTGAGCGGAGACGGTTCGTTAGCCTGGATATTTTATATTGTTATTATTTATTATATCGTGTAAGTTGAATTAAATTATAAAATTATAATTTTTTATTCGTTTCTATGGTGATAAACAAAGCATTAGAAATTAAAATCCCATTTTTATCGTTTTTTCGTAATTTTTCGGTGGTTTTTCCCGTGGCATTAAATAACTATCGAGAAAATCGAAAAATTACCTCTTTAAAGTACTATCTTGATCCAATTTGCTAAAAGATAAGATACTATATGTTGAAATCGAAGCACTCCTTCTGGTAGAAATTTTGTATATAGGATATATAAAAAAAATAAATAAACACCATTGTAAAACCAATAGCTTCCTCGCTCCGCTCAGAATCTAATATAATCCAGCTATATAATAGGCCCTTTGTTACGTATCAAAATTATGAGAAACTTTTTTTAAATTGAATGCATAATAAGTTCAACTTTTCAATGCAATAATATGTATACTTTGCAAGTATAGATATGCATATATATATAGGTACATTTGTTGCAACGATACCACTATACCGTGTTTTTATTATTTAATACTTCAATAAATCAAAACTGAAATCATATGTGACAAATTATAATATTATTGTTGAATAAATTAAACAAATAGTTTTACATTCTATGTAATAAATAATAAAACCAGCCGTACTTATATTATATATATTACATAATATTATTTGCGTTACTTTGTACAGCTTATGGCATTTAGATACTTTATAATTTATACAACTATATTATATTATACCTACCAACGTTAGTGAAATACATCTTAATGGCAATTACCTATAGGCATGATTATTCAAGCATATTAACCTGCCTAGTTTACTTAATTATGCCAAAAGACATTTTGCAATACATCATAACAATTATCAATAATAGAAATTTAACGAATTAAAATTAACAACCGGTAACAATATATAATAATAGCTACTATACAGTTTAAGGTGGTCCATGGTCAAAAGTATAGATAACAGTTTACAAATTTAAAAAAATTAAATATATACCTACTAAACAAATTTCAAATGCAGGTAACCAAAAACATTGCTATATATATATAGATAGATATTGCAAAGATTTAAAAATAATAATATATTAATGTATAATATTATAGTATTTTAATTCTGTTCGTGTTTTATGAATGTTGATATAATTTTATTTGAATATATTTTACATCATGCTGTGTATATGATGTACATATGTAATCTATAAATATTATAATATGATATAAATATGCTATATGACTATATCTGTAGACTGTAATTGTATAAAATATATAGTTATTTAAATATAGCTATTTAAAAGAGATAATGTCGTAAAACTGGGTCAAACCCTGAAATATACCCTAATGTAGCAAGACATATATGTACAATCATAAAGTCGAGAGGGAATCTTCTTTTTTTGCACCGTGTTTTGGGCCATTCTTCACGGTATTTGTATAAGAACCGCATAATGTTAGCCTTTCAGGTCACGGGTTATCGTAAACATAATATTATATTTTTTTTTTGTTTCTTTCAAATAAATTTTACGCGTTTTTATATACATATATATATATATATATATATAATAGCATATACATACAAATATACCACATATCCACATTCCACATGATATATAATATATTATATTATATATAATTTTCCATTGACTTGACCTAGTTTCAGGATATTTTAAGAGTGCAATAAACCTAACTTAACATACCTAACCTACCCTTACACGAAGAAAAAATTTTTTTTCGATAATGTTAAATTATTCAATATGGAACTGATTCTATCAAAATTATGAAACTGCTAAAACTTAATAATTTTGAAGATTAAAAATATTAAAATGTTTGTAACTATGTAATTTTTAATCTAATAAATCATTATTGTATAGGCACTTCATAATATATAAACAATTTATATAGTAGGTAGGTATATATTAGTAAGTATTATGAATTGCACAAAACATTTCCAAATTTATAAGTTAACAGCTGTAAAATACAATAGGTATATCATCATGCTGCGGTAGCTGTGTACACTAATATGTTAATAGATAAATATATATTATATACAATTTTTTGTTTAAAAAAATTAAACACTAATCCGTTTAATATAAGTTGGTGGGAAGGTAAAACTAAAGGTATAACTAAGGTATAATATAATTTAAACTTTACAAAGCTACACACGTAGTTACGCCAGACCACATTTAAATTCAAATTATTTTTAAAAGTAGGTAGGTATACTAAATATATTTACCAATTAGTTGGTATATTAGAATTTAGAATATTATGCATTGTCACTTGTTAGTATTCTTATAATGCAATATACACAGCTTTTCTCTATCTTCATTTTATACCAATGACTATAGCTGATAACATTAAAAATCTACTAGACGCGTTAAGCTGTATAACGCTTAATTATATATAAGTATTAAGTACTTACATCAAATAACTGTAATTAGATAAGTACTGTTGTATATTATTATGCTGGTGTACGCGATAGGTCTAAGACTGACTAGTATATGGATAACTAACCTGCACAGCTGAATATTTCCTTTAAATGCCAAGAAGTAGGTATCGTTAAGAAATTGTTTACTCGTTTGAACAAACCGAATTGGGTATACGCTATAACAAAACACAGTCGGATGAAAACCATTCACACAAAAATACGGTTACAAACAAATTTAAATTAATAAAAATTCATTAAAACAGAAATTAAATTGTCAAATAAACTTTACGTTGAAATACTAAAATCCATTATAAACGTAAATCGTAAAGCGAAACAATCAAAGATGAACTATAATTCGAATAGATAATCGGTCGTATCTGCGATCGCGATGCACTTTATATCTAAATCTATGTGACGGTGAACTAAAATATATAATTAATCTCGTATACATTTCAAATGTATTCGTATAAATTGTAAATCCAATTCAAGGTTTTATATAAGTACCAATATACGATTGCCAGCACTATATTATAATATATACAAGAGGGAAGGTTAAATGTCGTGTCCGGTTTTGTCCGTTTCTGTGCACACAACATTATGTATTTATATACATTTTTTTGCATATACGACTTGTTATGGTGACTGCGTAGGTTTCCAAGTGTATTAGTAATCATCTAAGACTTTCGAAATTCTTAAGAAAAATAACAATGACAAATATATTCTATACTGCAGTCTTAGACGAGTGTTTTGGAGAACATGCAATATCGATACACACATACGCGTACTCGTATTATTGGGAAGAGTGATTTAATGGGGAAATGATATCTCTCATGTACAGTATGCAACACGGATACATGATATTTTAATCTTTATTACAGAATGTAATTATACAGTTTGATATATTGTATTCTCATTTAACAAGATAATTATACTATACTCAATAGCCATGATGGACGGAGTTTTCCAAATTTCATCAAGCCACCAAAACGTGTCGCAAACACCAGATGGAATACTATGGTTTATTTATAAATACTACTAATACATAGAATTATTAATTACAGATGCCTATATGCACATATTTATACTGTAACTTAACTCGTAGATACTCATGTTGTAAGTCCCGCGTCTTGTATAGTGACTCCTACCTAAACAGAAATATTGATACATGCATATTACACTACGCGTACACTGCATTTAATGTATGTACCTACGACACAAGAATGTGTATGGAAAATATTATTGCACGCGTAATACGAAGACGATCAACGCGCACGATGGACGACCGGTTTCGAATGTTTATACACGCGTCGTGGTTAGGTATACGTTGTATGCGGCGTATGTAGAAAATAATATATGTATTATTATGATTTATATAGAAGACTGTATATAGAGGTACGTCGTCGACCTAGAAAACCAACACGCGAGAATATCGCATACCATATGTATATGTTCAGGCGCGTGTGGTGCAGACCTCGCAGAAGACCTCTCTGGTCGAAAGGCAACGGATTATAAGTAAAAAAATAAACTCGAGTAACTTCGAATATATAATTTTATGCGCCGTGAGATAACTTCTCCTACTACAATAGTCCTCCTCCTACCACTATACTTAACTCCTACTACTTCTAAACCTCGTCGCGTCACGTCGTATACTAGTCGTATTATATATATGACTTTTTTGACACCACGTACGACGCGCGCTTATTGTAGGCACGCGTGCAAAACCGCGAAGACGTCGATCACCAAAGTATCCCAGTAGAAGACGCTTATTAAGAAAAACGGATAATTATTATACAATCGTTTTATCGAAACAAAATGTCTAGGGTTAGGCCCGGCCTATTACAAGTAGAAATCAACCGCCTATTATAGATAAACAATCGGTTAATATTGACACATATCCCCTTGGTCCAAAAGTGTTCCTATAATAAGCGCCTTCTACTGTGTATATATATATGGGTACGAAACATGTTTGTAAAAATGCGGAAAAAAGTGTTTGTGTAGGTACTTACCACGAGCCTTTGCCGAGTAGTCGTATCCACGGGGTTGCGGTGCGCTTACACCACTGGAGGTATAGCCGTGGTGTGTAATGAGGTGCGTACGAAGACCGCGACGGTCGACGTGTGCAGCGGCGTCGGCGTCGGGGTTGGCGTCCACGCACGTCCGGGGTGCCAATAAACCGAGTAGTGAGCGACGGTGGCGATGGCGGAAAAACGCGCGCGCCGTGCAACCCGTCGTCGTCGTCGACGTCGTCCTCGTCCTCGTTCTCGTCCTCATCCTCGTCGCGCCATCCCCTGCGGGGCATCGTCGGCGGCGGGTAAGTGGAATACGATGGAGGGGGGCGCGAAAACCCAAAGGGGGTTGTTGTAAGACACCGCGACCGCCGCCGCGCGCGTTTGCGCGCGCGCGCGCTTGTGTCAGTGGCGACTCGATGCGAGCGATACACCGCAGTCGTGTAGCGTGTGTGTGTGCGTGCGGTATATACATTTATAATATAATATTATTATGTCGGTAGCGTATAAAGGCGTCGCGAGCGCGCGCGCGCGCGCTCAAGTGTGTCTGTATGTGTGCGTGCGAGCGGGAGTCGTAAAATTTCAAAAACGTCGAGGGGGCCTTTTTACGACCCCCTCTCGGTGGTGGTGGCGGCGGCGGCAACCCCCATTTTTCTTCCTTTTTTTTCCCATTTCGTCTCGCGTCTCGTCTCGTTTTTTCGTTCCTTTCCCACCGCTGCCGCACGGGGGTCACACACACACACACACACACACACACACACACACACACGCAGACATTACCGTCTCTTCGCCGTGTCATAGGAGAGACGGCTGTAAAATCCGTAGCCTGGGGAGGCGGCGGTGTGCGGGGTTTTAATGTCTGCCGCCGCTATACATAGACGCGCGACGTGTAAGCATAATGTTATATATATATGTACGACAACATGAGCGCGCGACCCCTCTCCACTGCCGAGTAGCGGTTCGCCGGTTGGACCAAAGTCCATAAAAATAATAAAATACAAAAAAAAACCGTCGATTTACGCAACTAACCCCCCTCTTGCCGCCGACGCCGCCGCGGGTAGTTCGCTTTTTCGTCTTCTCATCGCCGCCGCCGCCGTCCGCTTCAGGTTAGAGAGTCGGTCTCTGCGGCAGTACCTAACTATATACGCGCATAGAATTAAATTATATTTACCACGAGCGTAGTATGCCCTTCGTGCACATATTATGATACGATGATGCATGTATAACATATGGGTAAAACGATTTATGCGATTTATCGAGGACACAGAAAATGTAAAAATATATACTATATTATAATAGTAGGTACCTAGGTGACTAGGTATAATAATATGCGTGTGAACGATAGCGGTTCTAAACACAACACAAGTCATCTGAATGTGCGTCAAGGTATTTCCGGTACGGATTTTTTTCAGACGTGATATTTATACAAGTTTATATGACTATTCTATGGGTGCATTTTATTTTTATAAGTTATTTAGGACATATTTTAGGACATTTTCCTCGACGACAATTTTAAAACCGTTGTTTAATTTTTCTAATCGAATGATATTTATGAAGATAATATACCCCTCATATTTATTAATTAATTATTTATTAATCATTCTGTTTATATTCACGAGTCACGACGTGATATTCTTTGAATATCTAAATCATAACGAATGTTTTAATGCATTCAATATCTATATGTTATTGCAATAATTAAATCTATGGTAGGTAGGTCATGTATAGTGTATACTATGTAAAAAATGTCAAATTCAATCGTAATATCTATACTATACATATATAATATATATACATATTATTTTATGATATTAATAATTGAAGTTTTATTATAGAAACCTAATCTCTTATTTACATAAATATGAGTATTTATAAATATAAAATATTGGTCTGATATGTTTGCCGGAAATTATTTTTCTGTAAATATATGTTATTGTCGAGCACAAGATTGAATGCTATTTTGTGATATTCGATCCCAAAGAAGCTGATAGGTGGCATTGTGTAATCGACAGTAACGACTTTTGGTTTCATAAATTAATTTTTTATTCGCCTCTCATTGTATAGTAATAACATAATTCAATCGTTCGCCATGCCACTTTAATATTATACGCATTTAGGCCTATAAAATACTTAAATATACATGTAACGTGCATTTTCGGAAAATTAGCGTTTCTGTTTGATTACGATTGTCACAAGTCATTACTAAAATGTAACAAATTTGTGTAAAAATTAGAAGATGGCAGACACTTGACGCGTAACTTTTTCATAAAATAGAAGTAATATAAAACTTGGTATATGGTAATCGTTATATAACGATGAAAAACAAATGGAGATGATTTATATTATTGGTATTGTGAACTAAAAAAATTGGTTGAAATTAACTAGGAACTCCAAGAACTCAAAATAAATAGAACTTAAAGATAGATTTGGAATTATCTTTGGAAAATGTTATATTGGTGTTTGTACAACTATCGAAGAGATTAAAAAAAAACAAATTCAAGTCGAACGAAGAGCTGAAGAAATAGTTCGTAGTACGGTACATAATCTATTTAGCAAAGAATATCTACATTGAACGAGAAAAACGTATTATAGAACTATAAATGATAGAGAAAATCCTTAAAACTTATTATTTTTAAAAGGAATCGCTCATAATATTAAATTGTTAATTATATATTTTATTATTTAATTAAAATAATGATACACTCGTCATGTCGATGTATCTATTGTATAAATGTCTACTGAATTATATTATAACAACTTTTTTAACATTCTTAAATCCCTATATACTTATAATAATACAAAAAATTATTAAATTATTTTACAAAATATAATATTCATAAGTATAAGACGTAGGTATTTAGTAATCTTGTCGGTTAAATGTATTGTCGGGCAAATGTACAATCAAGAAAATTACTTTAGACACCTCCACATAAAATGTGACACCCACCTACTTCTTATAATTACCTTACCATACACCAAGTATAGTTTTTATGTTGTCTATTAAACAAATTTTCATAAAATAACTATAGAATGACAAAAGTGATCCCCTATGTATTAAAATCACCTATGACAATTTCCATAGGTAAATATATATTTTGCCGCCACTGCAGTGTCAGGATAGGTATGTATACCGATCACATAAAATATTATAATCAGTATTTAACACTATCTGTAGTCTGTACATATTATAATACAATACATTAATATACATATTTATATATCTAGTAGAAATGATCTCTACGTCTCATTCGAATAACAACAACACAATTATCAGTAAATAATAACATATATTTAAATATTTAAATTAGCCGTAATCTATAGACTAAACTTGTTCCAATATAATATTTTATAGCCTATAACATTAATTTGTTAATAATCATATTATATAACTATATAACACTTTTTATGGTGATTAAAATACATAACAATAATTAATATTTTAACATTATGCAGGTTCTTACAGAGTTATACATTCGCTTTAAGCCTAAAACATTTTAGCAAAGTCTATATGAAACCAATTACATATATCGATGTAGGTATCGTATGATATAATATTCATACATCGTTATGTTATTATGATAATATTTCAGTAATAGTAAAAGTTAACATTAATTATATTGTGTACAAGCTGAAAATGTGTGTATAATATGGCTTTCTAATAAAATATGAAACAGTTAGACCATATTTTAATAGAATAGTTTTAGTTAAATACTTATATATACACGCAATTAACTACTTATAATAAAATCCTAACTGTTCATAGCAGTTATATATAATATAGCTTATAAATATACCCTATACCTACCAGAAAAAAAAATATATTATGACAGTACACTTTTTAACTCCCTAAGATACAGAAAACTATGTCATATACTAGATTATTATAAAGTAGACAAATATTTCAAATAAATGATTTAATTACTACAACTGTAATAGTTAAACTTAAATACAACTATACATAAATCCAACACACATAATTAAAATGGGTAATAGATAGATAGGTACATAATATAATAATCACGATTATTTTTTATATATCTCATGTTAAATAAAATATAAATTTTATTTTTATTTTTTTAGTTCAATATACTTACTGTAGACGAGAAATCTAAAATAATTTAGATAAGTAAAATAAGTTAGGTATTGAGAAATGAAAATGAAAAATAATGATAATATACCTACAATAAATACTGACCCATAAGAGTACCTCTATTAGACAAACAAAGTAAGGCACAGTTAGATTGGCAATAATATATTATTATTTTCTTTTTCGACCATTTAAAACTAAATCTTTAATTACAATTGTAATAAATATTAAATTTACCTATGGTCGTTTAAATTTTTCTGTATTTGAAAGTTAAATAATAAACTAGCTCTTACCACTTAAGCCATAAATGACGACCCTAAAAGTTAGCTAAATGTTTGATAATATTGAGTTGGGTATAGGTATATAATATACAATAATATTGGAAAATGTGTAACTTGAATCGATCGAATTAGTTTTGGAGAAGAACTTATACATACGAAGTACTTAAAAAGCTCTCAAGTGATATAAATATATATATATGTAGTGCCACCTATACCGACATAATTGCGATGGTGGCAATAGACTGTTATTGGTACTTTAATATTATATAGGATAGGTAGTTAATATTTATGATTGCTCAATTATACTAATATATACCTACATAAACACATAATAAGGTTGTAGCCTGTAGACATAAGATATTGTAGAACAATTAACTAAATACAAAGATTAGAATATTTCAAGCGAATATGTTATATTAATTGATTCGGCCCACTATATTGAAACCATGGTTTAAGGTTAGCCACCGGTTTTAAAATAAATAGGCAACTATAATATTTACGCATGCAGTCTAATTTGTTTTTATATCGCTATCACACATGTAACACGATTAATAGGTACCTACAGTTTTTAAATACTTAATTATTGAATTATGTCTGTGCATGATATAAATTATGGTATGTAAGTACACTGTGTATTCTACGCTTGAACTGGTGAACTATATAATTATATATAATATACTTTTATTATATTGATACAAATCGATAACCTCAGGCCTCAGTCTCTTCCATTAGTTTATTATTATACTCAATACAATTTACAAATTAGATATTTTTACCTCTAATAAATGTCTAATAAGAAACAAAGCACAATAGAATAGTATACTTATATAATATATACCATATATATATATATATATACCGATGCATAGTATTATACTTATATTATACCCTGCAGATGATAGATATATTATGCTTGATTCACGATAAAAGGAAATCGCATTGTATAAAATATATTATGTACGCGCCTATATTATAAGTGTACAGGACGTTCGGCGAGCCGTTCGCAATTCAATTACCCCTCCCCCCACCACCAGAAGCTGCACAAACTCAATATATTCATATATACAATAAGTTTCGTGCGGGCCTCGGGAGTTTGCTCTTCGGGGGGTGGTTCCGGAACTGCGCGTAGCTATAGATTTCGTGGGGCAGGGGGTGGTAAGCAGAAACAAAGGTCGATCCGCATTGGACGAGGGCCCGTTAAAAGCATTATTGCGCACCCGGGGCACAGTGCACATACACTGCCAAAGGTCATGCGCCACCCTCGGCAGCGCGATACCTACGCACACAAACCCACCCACACTCACACACATATTATATATATATATACATCGAGTGTGCGCGAAACGACCGCATTCGCATATATTACGTGGGTGGGGAGATCGTGTGCGAGGATGGCGGCGGGGGTAGGATAGATTAAACTTGCGCGGGCGCTTTCGAAAATATTTATTCATAACTTTACGACGTGCAGCACACGACACACGCGCCGTGACGTATATTATATACATATATCACGCCGTAGAGCGTTTGCGTGTGTGTGTGTGTGTTGCGGGTCTTTGGTCATATATACGCATATATAGTACATACGAATATATATTATACATCATATTCTAAATTATATATATAATATGTATGTATATGGGTACGCGCATTGTGCACGGGCATTATGCAAATTCCGGACGGCTCGGGGACGACGCGCATATACATCGTATAATACCGTTATAATTAACCCGCCGCCGAGTCATGTAAAAGCGCCGCGAGCTTACGGTATAATATTATAATATGTATATAATGTATATATTGTATGTATATATATGCATATCGTTCGCAGATTAAATTTTGCCGCGAGGGATCGTAAATCGGTGGTGGCGGCTCGTTTATCATTTTCTCGCGCACGTAGTAATATGTGATATGCATAATATAATAATACAATATAATATAATGTGTGTGATAATTAATAAATATCACGTATATTTTGTACTGAAATTTAATATCGGCGTATATGTATATTATAATATGAAAATACCGAATGCTCGCTATTCGACGATGGAGTCGTATTGTAATAATATAATATACGAACGGCAATGCCATTATTGTATTTAATTCATATTATATATCGATGTGAGAAGCTCACACCGAATTGGATGCATCGGAATCCGGTTTTAGTGTTCAGAGTCGAGATTCAAGACCCACTCACTCGAATTACATTTGATAAGTTCCTCCACGGCATGTCACTCGATTGTATTTTGGAAACCCGAGTACAAATTACATTATGAATTTTCGGCTTGGCAGTGTTTTGCAAATGTATGTTATGATTAGCAATTAACACTTCTTCTGACATAATATTATAACCATTATGTTAGTTGGAAGTATTCACAAAATAATTATATTACCAGAGTGCATTCATTTTTGTTCTGTTAAAAAAAAACGTGAATCACAGAAAGGATAATCAATTTTAGAATTTATTTTAAAACAATATTTCCGGACAAACTATACACTTTGATTAAATATAGTGGAGGGCGCGGTGGCAACCTGCAGACATTATGTATAAAGAATGATTTTGAATTATTTGAATTGTTACTCATTGAAAATTCTTATAATATTATTGAGCTGTATGTAAAAACACGACATATGAATCAAACGACAGAACAATATTCATATTGAGTGAAAAACTAGTACTTAACTGTATTATGATGTTAAGAAAACAAGATAATATTTTGTTCTTGAAACTTAATATAGTTTTTTAAGAATAGTTTTGTTCGTATCAATTTGCCGGCACAGTGTATAGGCAATTTCGGTACATCGACATTTGGGTGGCTTTTGAATGGTATCCCGCTTTATTTTTTATAAACAATAACTAATAATAAATTGATTTTGAAAGTATTTCATTGCGATGAGAATAACACGCTTTTAAGGTATAATAATATAGTTACCATACCCACATGAACACGTGCGGGTATTATTCTGTAGTGGACGACATCAAATTCGGGAATTTTCAAAACGGTCGATTATTGTTCAAGTTATGCCAGAACTAAGTTTCTGTAATTAATAAGATATCGAGTTATAGATTTACTATGGCTTAACACTAGGTATAGAAACGCCATCTCAACGTTGAATTAATTGTAATAAAAATAAATTACTTAATTATACAATACACCATTAGGTATTATCCGAATGTGGTTATTATAATTTTTCGGTGGTGATCGATCTTCATTTCAATAATAAATAGATAAGCAATGCTGTTAAACATAATATAGCGTTGTGCTAGTGCATAATAATATGTACTGGTTACTATACGCTGTTCAACACCGTAAATCGTTATGAAATGTTATTTAAGCTGCCAGTATGGTGGTGAACCATCATTATATTATGTGTAATTAAGGCATAGTATATTATTATTATAAAATACTGATAAGTCATTTGTTTTTTAAATTAATTTAACATATTCTTCACTTATTTTAATATAGTGTATAGTTGCCAATCGTTTGTTGTTTGCCAACACTACACTACACTCCAACACTGTACCTATATTATAATTTATAAACATCAGCAGCTACTATACTACTTCAAAGGTAAACTTATATATATATATTTGTGCCACGTTTATGAAAAATATAAGTAAGCAATTATTACTACATTATTATCGCAAATTGATAACCGTTTTAATGACGTTTGTTTCCATTGGGAGACATCTATAGACATATATCATACCTAATAGTTTGTTAACAATGAGTTTTTATCGTCGCGGTTTTTAACTTTAAGATTATAATAATATGTCAGACCATTGTGCGCCAGCGATATGTGCAGACCTGTGGATTCCTAAAACTGTGAAATTGATTTCAAACGCCGATTTCAAATGTGCCGTGGCCGATAAATAGCTGTACCTATGTAGGAAATATATGCAGCATTCCATTAAATACGGGTAGCTGCAGCTACCGCAGTTCACGAATGTATGTACGATTGAAAGAAACTGTTTTTTTTTTTTTTAATGCAAATTTTGAAAAATATAGTGGCACCTGCCACCTGGTCTCACCTGGTTTGAAAAATAAATCGGTATCGGTTAACCGTGATGTAAATAAACAATGCATTTTTAAATTATTTCATTTTAATCAATTATACAGGAAAACAGATCAATATTTAAATTTTAAATAGATAACGAATTGCATTAATCTATTTTTAGGGGCATTTTAATAATATATTATTCTCACTCATCGTTAACAAAATTAACTTTGGTAATTTAGAAATGTTTAGAATATAAAAAAAATTTTAAAAAGTTATGATTGAAATATTACCATCTCTTAAAAATATTTGCTAATAAAATTTTACCGGGGGTTAAAATTTTTTAGGGACAGTGTACCGTATGAAATACAATTTCATATGGTAAATCACTGGTACACCGGTGTCGCAATCGTTTGTCATTTAGAATCCTCGTCAATCTTGATCAGTGGAGATCATTCAACTTCTATTGTTATTAATATTATATGTACATTCTATAATATTATTACCTAACTAATAAATATAATAGCATGTTGTAAGACTGGACCTCTATACAGGGTTATATATTATATCATCAATAAAAAATAAAATATCTTTGACAGGTTCAATACGAGTATACCAGATATATAATATGAAAACTGTATATTAAATATTATATTTTCAACACTAATTATTTCATAAACTTTAAACGTTTTTAAAAGTATTTTTCTGCATAATTTTAATATATTTTCTTAAAAAACACTTTTTTTTAAAATTAAAATATTTTTAAGTCATATTATATATGGATAAGTTATATTATAAATACAATCATTACTGGAATATAAAAACCAAACAAATCCAAGCTTGAACATTGTATACATAAGAAGATAATAATATATTATTGTAGTTTTAAAAAGATACGTCATATATATTGTTCAGTACATTTTACGTTGTATATTATCATACAATATATTTTTATTAAACATATATTTAATTTCTACCGTCATCTTGATTACACACTATACGGACATCAATACATCAATAAAATGTAAGTCACTAACGCTCGTTAATCGTTACATATAATTATTATTAAGCAGTACAAAAATGTGATTTTATTATATTCTGTGTAATTAAATAATTTCAACAGCACAAATATATAGTTGGATGTTGTTATTATAGTTTTATAACTACCTATTTTAGGATACAATAAATATCATCGTGTTTGATAAAAAACTATTAGTTTTGAACTTGCACTGCCGTACTACAACTGCAATCATATTATAATATTATTATTATAGAGCCGGACAATATAATTTTACCAATTACCAGCAATAAACATGAAAATTAAAATACATGGCTGTTTATATATTGCGTCTTATGAAATAAAAAGGGGTAAATATTATGTAAACATGTGACATTAGAGAAACATGTGGGATGATTTATCATTCTTTTCAAACCCGATAAAACGAAATTCCACTGTCATACGCGGGATCGAACGCAGTCAGTCGGCATAGTAACATAGTTAAATGCCATTAAATCGATTTAATTGACATTTTAAATTAACCAAATTAGTCATATCTTGTAAGAAGTACTATTATATAAATAGAATAAATTACAATTGTATTAATAAAATAATAAATTAGCTTAGTTGTAAAAACATCTTTAGTACATAAACATTTCTAAGCGATTTGGTTTGATTAGTTCTCATTTAACAATAATCGTTTGAATTGTATTAAATTGCATTTTAATGGTGGCAATTTATTTATTTAAATTAATCTATACAATAGTTCATGATACATTTTAAAATACATAATACATGTTCTTATTAACATAATATTGTTTATCGCGGAGCTAGGACGCTCGGAGCAAATCAATTACAAAATTGAGTCGCAAATAAGATATTGATAAGATTATATTTTAAACCACGGATTAGAATATTTAGTGTACTTGTCAGTATAAATATTGAACATGATAATTTATTAATGATATCCAATACGGTTGCTCTTGTCCGAATCACGAGTGACCGAGGTCTATTGTGCTGAAAAATCACCATAACATTGTGAAAGTTTGGTCCGTTTCGGTCAAAAGGTTAAATAGTCAAAATTCAGCATGCATTAATATACATAATAATTCAATAAAATTGTACACGTTTATAAGTACGATAACTATATTATTATGCGAATTACCCGTACAAATCGATCGAGTTATGCTTAATATGTCTAATGATTTATAACATAATATTATTATTTTTAATTATTATTGTACAGGTGTAGTGTCGTATACTGAAGTTTCAAAAATGGTCAGAATGAAAATTCTTAGCACTACCGGGACCGTGTGCAATAATATAACGTTTTATGGTTGACACGTAGGTTTAGTAACCTATACCTATGCTATATTATGTATATAGAAGGATATCGCAAAACGCTAGGTATATATATATTATTGTACGGTTCGTGCGTATCGCCTAGTTTTACGTGTATACTTTTTTACGCTGTTATCGGACTTTTAAAAAGAAAAAAAAAGCTCCATTCGTAATATTATTAATATATTTATCGAAAAAACCATTATAATGTGCACATACTGGCAATACCTATACGCTCCACTCGGATAATGTTATGAATGTACCGATAGTTATAGTTATACCTCTACTGCCGACAAGACATCGAGCCATCGAGGTTATATTGTTATATGATATCGTATACGAATTTTCAACGATGGATTTCGCTCCGGGAGACGGAAAATCGTTGTTCATCCGCCGGTCCATTCTCGAGTTCAACAAGACCTGTGGAAATTCATGAAACATCATTGTCACTGCAATGGTGACAACGACAACCCGACCGCCATCGAAATCAAAAGTCGCTCACTATTAAGCAGGACGAAAAACAAAATAAAAATGAAGAATAATGAAATAAAAATAATGACGAAAAACGAGGAGAAAATCGAACGCAATATTCGCAGACGATATGATATATCGCATATCTGTCGAAATATTCCAGTTAAAAGACTTGTCCGGCGGTGTCCGGGAAACGCTCGAAGCGATGCGCTCGCCGAGGACCAGGACCGCATGAAGTAAGGATTAGGACAAAATATGACAATCAAAGACGCGCAGAGAAAACAGAGCTCCGTGGACCGTGGTGACGATTTTTATGCCTCCGTAGCTACCAGGACTGCATGTACACGTGTCGTCGTCACTGCCGCCGCCGCCGCCGAAACTGCCATTACTGCCACAGCAAATAATAACATGATAATATTATTATTTTATAATAATTTATAATAATATCGAGTGAGAACACGAGACGCACAATACTGACGTTAGAAAAATATGTTATGGACGGCCAAAATATTATATCACATAACGTTCTGTTCATTTATACGTTACATGTACGGGAAACAAACAAAAACATATTAATATTCTCTCGGAAAAACGTGCCCGAACGCGATTTTCGTGTTCAATCCGACACACTTGCCAGCGATTGTTTCACACGAACAATAATTATTATTATTCGTTTCTACAAAATGCCTACACAGCTACGCGATTCGTATGTTTCGTAGTTTCGTAGGTGTATATTATCATATAAATTATTATATAATTACTCAGCTCACAACTTACTGTTGAACTACAATAGTACGTATCGTTGTATAATAACATATTATTATACGAAGAGGCTCGAACCTGCCGCGGTGACTTGAAATAAGTCCGTACTATTATAGATATCAATAATATGGACCTAATATCGAACGGCGGAAGTCTTTGAAAATATTAAAACCAGAAATTGTACAGAAAAATTATATCTTCTGGGAACTATCGTATAGGCTCTTCTTAAATCCTAGAATCAAAAACAAATAATATCAATATAATTATTAATTAATTATTTTGGCCGCTTCTCATCGTGAATAAATTAACGTAAAATGATATTTTAAACGATTTCAATCTGTAAATAACTGTTCAAATTAATACTTATACAATATAAATTGTGTTTATCTTACTTTTGAATCAAAATTTAAGTTTTAGTTTTACAATAAAACTATAAAATGCATAGGTATTAATGTATCGTATACATACTTTATTCGAAGAAAAAAATAATCTGCTGGAAATACCGGAAAATACCTAAAATGTTGCCACGCTGAAATCTACAGAATCATTTAAATACCTATTCCAAAGATTAGATTTTAAAAGACTAATAATATTATATGATGCAAGCACTTAAGCATATTCTTGGACAGTAAATAAAGGCAGAGCACTTACTATGTAATATTGTAATATGTTGTGATATTTTATTTTATATTGAATAATATCGATAGTCTATTATAGTATATTGAATAATAATATCAAAATATCTATACAATTATAATTGTCTAATGCCTATAATATGTATATAGGTAGTGGAAATATTTTATACCTATTCACAAAAGAACTTAAAGTATCTAGTGCAGTAAGTAATAATGTAATATAAATATATACCTAGGTAATTACGCCAAGTTGCAAACTCCTTTTAATTTTTCATTTAAAATATTTAATATTTAATTTGATAACGTCCTTAAAATCTGAACGAGTGGACAGTGGGCAGTGTTGATAGTTTTGTTTTACACTCTACTTTGACTAATAATAATAATAATAATAATTTTAACGTGGGTCTATGCAGCAGCAGTTTATAGTAGAAGTCTATAAACTATTGTGATTAGGGGACAATGGGAGATGTGACGCTTTTGAACACTATATGGGAACGTATAAGTAATATATTTTTTACTACAATAATAATATGTATCTACTATGTTGTATGATAGTTGTACGTATAATTATTTAAGTATTATTAAAAATTAGTAATTGCATGGAGACGGATTGAACGAAAAATGCACAGCATATTCATTTTTAATAAATATTTTATTTTATTTAGTATAATATTTTTCACAAACATATACCATTACCCTAAATATGGATCGCCATTAATTGTAATATTTTATTTTCATATCAGGAAGATTATCTTCATTTTTAATTCATTCCACACAATATTTCTTATTCTTATTTACATTTAGTATAAATCTATGTGTATACCTATTATTTAATTTCCTCATTTAATTGTTATCATTAATATTATGTTACCTATACCTAATAGCTATAATATTAGTCATATTATGACGTTTTCCTCTGGAAAAAGAAAAATTAAAACCATAAAACATGAATTTCCTAACGTGTGTTTTTATGGAAAATATTGTCAACGTAACATCTACAGCGGAATGAAGACGTCGTTAAGTCATGACAAAATCTTGCAGTTAATGCCGTACAAATCCGAATTCTATACGTAATCGTAGTATTATTATTATGAAATAAATAGATTTATTTTTCTCTAAACTTGGAACAATAACTCCCGCTAACATAATAATATGGCTCAAACGCGTGTTATTGCAACTTGAATGACTTTTTAATATTCATTTATGATCCGAACTGTTGTTGGTTCCAAATTATTTTTATTATAAATTATTTCAGCGTTTTATTATACTGCAGTGATGCATCCACCGAGGTCTTAACATATTTTTATTGTTTCTATATTACAATATAGGTAGGTATATAATTTGTACGGGTGTTCTCGAATGACGTAAGTACGACTGTGATATACATTCATTCATTTCAGAACTCGATGGTTACAATATTTTGTATATTATCTATGTTAATTGTTAGCGATTGCCTATTTATTTTTAATAATAGATTTTCTTTTCAAATTCGACATAATATAATTAACAAATTACATATTCAGACGACGAACGACTGCTACTACTGATTGGCACAACATAATATTGTGTATCATCATTGTGGAATTTAAATCATAAATCATTAACATTTTGTGTTTATGATAATTATATTGTAAATTATAAATGTGTCCGCAGTTTTTGATTGAAAAAAACATCGATATAATGTTTATACCACATTTTTTCTGTCGGTTACGTCTTTTGGCTGAGTTTCGTGATCAGGGGCTAAGCAAGTCACGTGTGGCGTTGCGTTCGTACCTCCGATAGTGCAATAATATGGTATTATCATTTTAAATTAAATGCTTTTGTTAAAATCAGTCATTATCGGTAGGGTTGTCATAATCAATATTAGATATAATATAGGTACCTACTAGACACTAGTATTTAATACTTAGCATAAAAGACAATGCAAAAGCCGACCATGAAGCATTTAAATGAGGTATTTCTTCTACTCCAATTGTAAATTTAAACACGTACGCAGACACAAAAAAAGTCTACAAATTATGCTCAACCACTCATGGCAAATCAATCGAATTAAACACAATAAAAAAAAAATACACAAATATGGTATAATCTGTATGTTAAAAATGAAAGAGGAAACTAACAGGTGATAATGATGCACCCGTGAATAGGACACGTCATATTCATATAACACACGACTACATTACGTCAAAAAAAAACTGTAGCTATAATAGTTGTATACAGCGTTGTAAATTACTTGAATAAAAATATTCAAATACTTTTTAAAATAGTACTTCAACAAAGTATTTTAATTTATTTCTTAAAGTTATCTGAATTTAAATAAAACACTAATTTTGAAACACTTAAATAATTATTTTTAGTTTATATGTTTTAATTTAAAATAAATTGTAAAATAAAAATAAAAATAGAGAATAAAATCTAATATAATATTATAATTATAGCATATATATATATATTATATATATATATATATGTGTTGTACCTACCTGTAGTAATACATTTTTTACCCTAAATTCTACTCAACTGAAAATCAAATACTTAGACAAAGAAAATAGTTGAGTGATTTAAAATTTCCCCAAATGATACAGTATAAAATATATTGTCTATAAAATTATAGTAAACCATGATTATCGGTTCAGTTGCTTTAGAAGGTAAAAAAATATTTTATAGAAAATTAGAAAGTATTTTAAAATATCAATTAATACTATTTTAAAGTATTTGTATTTGTACTGAAATACTTTTTAGCTGAGTAGTCAAATAAGTATTTTAAATAATTTTCAAAATAAGGAGGTATCTGTACTTGAATACTTTTAATTTTTTAAAAAGTATCTTTTACAAGATCTATGTCTATTATCTATATGCTTATATGTGAATCGCGTGGAGTAAATAACACATTAAAACATCGTCACCGAATACCAGACATATATCTATACGAGGAGGACACAAGAAATAAACAACACATTCCACAACAGATCGGATTACCTCTGTGACCGGATTTACAATCAAATAATTTTCTAATAGCAATCATACTATGCAATTCAATTTAATGTATAACCTGCAAATACTGTCAATTTTACAAATAAAAATAATATGTTATGCTTACCTATAATTAATTATATGAACCAATCTTGTAAAATATATTTTATATTGTAAGTATTATAATACATACACTAATAACTATTATAAAAGCTGCAGGTTTCTACATATTGGGTATACATTTCTGATTAACAACAAAAAAGTTGCTCTGCTGTTGTAGGTGTAGTAGGTTTAGGAAAGTTTATTTATTTTATGTTATTTATTATTCAAGAATATAATGGCCCTCACTGAACACTTTTGTAGGTAACGTTGCATTGGTCACATTAACATATAATGTATATGATACAATATATAATAACAACTATACTTTATTTCTAAGGATATTTGTTAATTTATTAATATAACTATTAATTATTTATTTTTCTATATATTGTAGTAGGTACGTTCAGATTATATGCTCTATCAGGGAACTTGAAAATTGAATATAAGATCCCACACAAGTGGTGTTCTTGTAAAGCATTTTAAAAATACTAAAAATACATAGTCACAGTTTTATAATCGGAAGAAGTTCAACAAATTTCAACGAATAATTTGTTTTAAAATAAAAAAAAGCTATTTTAATAGTTTTGTTGTATTTCAAAAAAATATTAATCGTAAGGACATTCTTCACCACTATATATTCATATCTATACTAATTTATATACGCATAATAAGATTTTGAAAATGTTAAGATTAATTTAAGCTATTTATATGACGGATCCACAACACCACATACCTGCAGCTAGCATGATTATCTTAATAATATATATTATTTATATGAAATAATATTATTATAATCATTACTACCTACTTATGTAATATATTATGAGATTATATTTTTGGCAAAAACATTACTTACCGTAAGTAGGTAATATATAGAAAAGTAAGTAGATTACAAATATCAATATTTAATATAAATATGTACAAAAATATCCTTAGAAATTTAGGGTGACAGATCTACACAGACATAGGCCCGATTAGGGGTGGACATTATTAATTGTTGTAGATACGTACCTATTAATTTTTTTTTTCCTCGGGAGAACAAACAATTCGTGTTTAAATATTTATAAAAATAGATAAACCATTTGTACGTCTGTATAGCATCATTTAAAAATGTGTTTTGACTAAAATAAATAAGCTCTCCAAAAACTATAAACCCTCCGAAGACCACTGCTGGAGGCGTAAGTGCCGCTGGAGAGTTATATTAGAATGCCACATCTCTTTTTCACATTTTTCGGCTGTACGTTTTAGAAAAACAATGGTTATTTACTTATTTAATTCGTTTTATGTGAAATCAATTGATTTTAATAAACAGGTAAATTATACGGCTCGATTCCCGCCTAAAGGCGATTTTTAAATTTTTTTTTTTAATATACAATAATTATAATAATTAATTTCAGTAAGAAGTATACTATTATACCAGAATAGTTCGATTAGAACCCCCATATCCCTTTTTATACATTTTTCGTCAGATCAAAATAACAAAATTGAATATTTTATTATTTATCATGTTAAGACCTCAGAAAAAATATCCTGCTTCAGATTATTAAATTTAAGTATATTATAGGTAATTTATAATATGCTTATTTTCAAAAAAAGTAAAAATTATAATGTAAATAATAACAATAATATATATTATTTTAATTTTTTCGTAAAATACTGTTTTGAAATCGTTTAAGAAAGTTATTTTCAAAACCGTTACCAAATACTTTTAGTGATAATGCTAGTGTTTTCTGAATCGTGCAGCAGCACCTACCTATTCATGTTCATTATATCACGTAAATAATAATTTTTTTTTACCTTATCTTACATTAATTGATTAATCTGTAGTCGACCGGTTGCGTAACACATTACCCGCAACCTGTACTATTAGGTACCTACCTATAATATGTCGCAGTATTAGCTACCAGCTGGCAGTATCTACTATACTAATCCTTCGCATATGAACTATATAGGTATATTACAAATATGTATAAAGATTTTAAATACCGTTGCGTGGTTTTGTACATACGAGTTTAAAGTAAGAATTTCTATAATACTATATATATGTAATATATTATATACATAAATAAAAATGTACCTATAACCAGGCGGCTGTAGTACAGTAGAATTTATCATAGATATCATCGATTTTATTCGGTATAAACATAAGTAAGTAAGTAAACATGAGTAAGATCAAAATCTGTACGTAATTCAGGGTCTTTTAGCCATTTCAAATTAATAATATTATTATCTCGCATGTTTTGCATACTTGAAATGTATGTGTAAATACATTTACAAATACATAATATTGTATGGGTAGGTACACATTTTATTTTTCATTTATTTCGAACTTAATTAAAGAAAATATCCATTAGCATATAATTATTGGAAAATATTTCGTTTAGCTGCAGTACCTAGCTAAACATGATAATATTATCTGGTACTCGCGTACTTACCTATAACATATTATGTTCGATATTTTTTTACAAAGCATTACATTTATTTTGAGTAATATGTATATATTTTTATTTTTAGTCCTAATTGTATCTCCTGTTCCGCATTTTATTATCTTGTAATTTTATAATTTTTTATCTAAAAATGTCTCAAAATATTACCACCATGATATTGATATTTTGTATCTAATAGATGTAATACGTAGTAAAAAGTATAACAATTTTAAGACTACCATAAGACTCATAAAACTGCAAATATATTATTAGTTATTAGTATTATTATAGTTTAATTTTAATTTGTTAATTATTATTATTTAAAAAAAAAATAATCTAATCTATGCTAAGTACCCGTATTTAATTAGTTCTAAACACTTGAGACTGTATTCAATTTGATTTATATATATTATATTATAGAGCTTAGCACTCGTAAGTGGTATATGTACCTGAATAATATTGATATATTATACTCGTATATATTAATATATAATCAATCTTCCGCAAAATATAATGTAGGTATGATTTAGAAAAGGGGGGGGGGGGTATTGGGATCATCTCAAAAATTATTAAAAACGATAAAATGATAATAGTATAAGATAATAACATATTAGGTATATAATAACAATATTATCAACTTTGAATATTTAAAATAAATTTCGTAGGTATATGCTTGAACCTAGTCAATTTATTATTAAATGCATAAATTCTGAATTTGTGTAGAAACAATCTTAAGTCTTACAACACGCATTAGGGAAAAAATAATGATATATAGGACGTAGGTACCTATAATATGTACATATACCTATATATAGGTCGTTGTACATAAATTATATTAAATATACGTTGCCGGAACACGAGTGGTGTTTCATATCTAAATAAAGAATAATAATGACAAACCACAAGCAGTGTATCTGTGTATAGTCATCGTTTGGAAGAAACTGGTACTTTTTTTATTAGCGTTTTATCATTATTTTTCAACCTATTTAAATTTTGGGCCTAATGAATCGTAGTCATGTTATAACAATATTATAATATATAAGTAAAGTTACGGCTGCAATTTTTATATTTACGTCTAAAAGTCTTACAGAATATCATAATAAAATAATACACACACGAGATGAATGCTTACAAAATATATAAACGCAAATCATCATCATAATACTGATAGGTGTGGGTGTCTCGTCGCTTTTGTCTCCATCATTAACTTTTTTTCAATCGATATTAATTTTGAAATCGTATTTCGAATAATATTATCCCATCGGGGAGCCGCGATCGTTATATAGTACGTCCAACTTTTTAGATTAGTCAAACACTTAAAACAAAACAACCTATACTATGATACTAACATAATATACGTATTTCGCTCTCGTGTTTCTCAACCTACTTCTTAGATCTAGTCTGGAACACTTAAGTAGGTATATTTAAATACAATTTATTTTAAAAGTTTAACCATTACCGACTTATTTCTATTAGAGTATAACGTATATAGTCCCATATAGCATCACAAGTCTTAAAGTTTGGATAGGAGGCGGGTAGAGGAGTATAACATGATTCCTACAAATGTGTATAATAATAATATTATGTAAGGGGACAAACACGCGGTGGTACATCATATATACCGTCTCGTATATATATATTTAGGTTTCGCGGGCTATAATACGCGTTTATTGCTGAAAGATATGTATAAGGATTAAAGGATTACGTTGGTTTTTGGCTCTCGTACTTCGGCGTGCGTATAATAATAATATATAATATAAGTGATACGCGACCGTAAACTCGTTCGTCCGGCGGATTCCGTGCGTGGTATTATTATTATGCGCTAGTGTCGGTTATTTATATAATAATATAATGTTATTATACTATGATCGTCGTGCAATAATATAGCCAATGGTAATATTGTTAACGATATATACCTATAATACCTATACGACGCCGGCCTACGTCCGGAGGAAATAAACGATCGAATAAATCGTCTCTACCGATTCGCACACGGTTATTTCCGTCCACGGACGTGTGTGTTCGGTTCCAGTTATTTACGTTCCACGCTCCTGGTGCTGCTACCGGTATTATATTATATAGGTGTCTAGGTACCTACATACGTGTAATGGGTGGTATCTGGTTTTTCTGACGTCCCGTCGTCGACTGTGCAGCTCGGTTGTAATAAATAACGATATTAGACTTGAGGCCGACTATACGCAACCACGACGGAAATTATGGTGATATGATGACGACGATGATGATGGTGATGACGATGACACGAATTTTACGCGTTTATATGTAGGCGTACTTAGGTCAGTGGCGTCATTTGGAGTGGGGCAACTTGGGCATATGCCCCAGTCTAGTATTTATATCAACCTTAAGTCGGCAAATTTACCACACACCCCCCACCCTTAACCACTATGGCACTACGCTACGAGAATCTGAGTGGAAAATATTTTGATTTTGAAAATCCGTGAAAAGTTGCCCTATAGTCTAATAAAAACTGAAATGATGCCACTGACTTAGTTACGATATCGTATTTCTGACCCACCTGTGATCCTCGCTCGTCATCGTCGTCGTCGTTGCCGATCTGGAAAACCTAGATGGCGCTAGAAATCGGTGCAAGACCGACCGACTAAATCCCAATTAAAAAGACTGCGTCCGTATACTACAGTTGTTACGCGAGTACGCGAGTATGTGATAATGTGACATGGTCTACTGGTGAACAGACGCAGATTTTCGCGTATACCCGGTTTCGAAAAAAACTTAGCCGGAAACCACATTCCGTGTCGACTGCAGCAGTCAATCTAGGCGATGTATAGTTTGATATAATTCCCATAGATAATAAACTATAGTATATTACATTATACTATTATAGTATATTATTATCTATGGTTAATTTCCGTCGAATACTATTCTGTATACGGAGACGCGAACGGACTTTTCTTTCTATCATGCCGTACATTTGAAATAAATTACAAACGATTAGAAACAATCTCTATGTATGCAGAAATCTGCTGTCAGAGATTATTTAAATTATAAATTAATATAAATGGCCCAATAAAACGCATTTTATATCTATCTAGACGGTTTCCCCAGATCCACTACATCTACAATAACACTTAGGGATGGTCACAGGGTGAAAATTATTATCATAGTATTCTGTACTAATCTGCAATTAAATGTGATTGGCCGTCCTCATCAGCTCTCGATAATTAAACTATTTTATTTTTAATTTAGTATAAGTATATTATACTTGCCAGGTTGACCGTAAGCTTTCCCCTTCAAGAGTTTCAAAAAAAAAAAATGGTGAATTAAAAAGTATAAATACCATTTTTAAAAACATTTTAAAAGCCTCTTGTCCACATGTATATACAGCATGACTCTATAACGTATATACGAAACGATTGTTCATAATTAATACCTTTTTAAGTGCGAATTTTTGTTAATTATCACTGCAGCATCGACCATAGCTGGCACTATACACACTAATAGACTAAAAAAAAAATTAAAATTGTTCGTTCTCGAGTCACTCACAAATTATAAATGACCTCGTTCGTTGGCTAATCGACCTCGTTATATTCAAATCAAGTCTAGCCTGGAGGAAAGCGTACTTACTACTTACCTATACGTAGCTGTATACCAAGTATAATATAATATGTACCTTACTGCATATTGTAGCAGTCGATATGCCGCCGAGCTGATTGCTGAGAACAAACACGCGACTTGATGCATCACGGGAGCTGCAATTTTTGCAGATAGATACAAACTTACAATGCACAAACATAATAATATGATTTATGTGTCCTGTTGGTAGTGGTTGTAAAGTTATATTGTAATGTTTATATTATAGTATTTAATACAAGAGCGATCGCCATCCGTGTTAAATGATAGGCCACATGGCGTAATCACAGGTAGGTATATAAACCTAAATATAAATGCCCAATAGTGCAACGCATTGTTTTTCCTGTTTTCCCAGGTTTACCCGGTATGGATCGTAATAAATTGGTTTATTTTGTGATGTACATTATTATGTTAACGGGAATAACTCGCGACTAGCATTATCGCCAAAACTGTACATTCCCCTTTGTACTATATATAAGCGACTTGTATAATACGCACGCATGACATAAATTAATATTTAAATTCAGTGACATGTGCCGCGGAAAAAATATAAAACTTGTTTGATTTTTAAACTATATATTTGCAGGTTTTAATGCAAAAAATAAAATTTGTTAATGTTCTACTAATTACTGTAGTTAAAATACTGTGAACGTTTAAAATGTGTATATATAGATAAGTACACCACCACAGCATATTCAAGCGATTCACAATTGTATTTGATACACAAATTTATGAACGTAAATAGTTTTAAATAAAACTAACTCGCAGTACGCGTACGTTTTTTTCGGCTGAATTGCGAAAAATCCAATCAGGCATTATAATATAGGTACCTGTATCATGTGACTATATACGTTGACAAAATCCAAGTCAATGTCGATCGAGACAAAAGTATACATTATATTATTATACTTACGTGGGGTATAGTGGGTGACATCCTCGAGTACGAGGATACACGATATGTATTATACATATGATATTATTTTGTCGGTGTCCGTTCAAGGTCCGATCGTCACATCACGCGAAACAATAATCCCAACGATTTATTATTATTATAATAATAATATAATATATGTCTGCATGGTAGTTGGACGCGGTTATTAATAAAATATTACCTATATTATTCTTATACATATTTATGTGCGCGTTTCCTATACGCCACATAGGTATATATACGCGATACGCTTCGTTTCAACGACAATAATAGTAATAATAATAATAATAATTATTATTATTATTAATTAACGATATGTATGCATAGACGTCGACGTCGGACACCCACAGCTGCAATTCTGCCCGCCGACTCTGAAGGTAAGTATAATAATATTATATATATTATGTATTACATACCTACCTATATACGGGGACGGCTGAATCGCGCCGGTGGTCTTGGAAAATATTTCTGCGCACACTCCGAATCCGACCGTCGTACGACAATGTTTAATATTATTGTATATTATAATATATATTATTATTATTAAACAATAATGTATACCACTTTGTGTATTATCTAACGCGTGTAAATAACAACACTGATTGTTAACGCTGATTTTTTTTTCTTATTAAAATACTAATATAACAAATCGGGTTAATATATTTAGGACAAATAGTAAATAATATATAATAATATGTATATAGCAAATTTTGAAATAGAATTCAATTTACACGTAATTATAATAATAATAATAATAATAATAATAATAATAATATGTAGTCTACTTATTAGCAAAAAACAAAAAAAAAAATTACACTAACTTACAAATAAATCAAAATTTACAAGGTACAATAATAATAATAATAAATTATTATCCGTTTCGTTTTTTTAAACATTAGTACATATAGAATTGACGCGAACCGACTATAATCACAATTTTCGGTTTTTCATATTGCCCATATTACATTATTACTATGCGTAAGTATTATAATTACGCTCGAATAACATTAAATTATTAGTATAGTATACTTAGGTCGATATACAGATGACGATACATAATAATATTGAAAACACTATTTCGGTCGCGTAAGTTCGTTCATTAATACATTGTCTTATTAAATTACAAATTTTTTTTTTTGCTTTTTATATTCCCATAATCTATAATATCAATATATACAGTAAAGTCATTTTTTTCTTGAAATCTATTTTAAAAAGAAAAACTTGAGTGCATTCGTTTGTTGTATATAATATAATATTAATTGCTTACCGATATAAAATATAACGACGGCGCATTAAAAATACCTGTCATATATTTATAATATATATATACGTTCTACGCGACGATTTAAGCGTTATCAGTGGATGGGAGGGGGGGATTGATCACATTAAAAAACAATAATAAAATAGATTTTGGCACCAATAAATAATGTTTAAACACTAAAGTCGAACCGAACGAAAAAAAAAAATAATAATAATTATGATGACAATAATTATTATAATAATAATAATAAAAAATAATAATGATAATAATAATGAAACTAATACAACAAAATAATAGTCATACATAACCAGAACACAAAATAACGTAAAAAAAAACAATAGAAAGAAAAATTACACGTTTGTTTATTTCGCAGATGTATTTCACACATAAATCGCGATGTATAATAAATTAATAAGACTTTCGTAATTTAATTATAATTATTATTTGTAACGAAAAATGTGTGTATATCTATTATACAAAGGATTGCACGTTTGCAATATAATGCTGTAGCTATAATGTAAAAAGAAGAAACTTAACAAAACGTAAGCCGCGAAAAACCGTTTTTCGTGTTACCATTGTATTATTGTTACTGTTTCGTCAGTGTTAATTATTAATTTATATTGTCATACATCAATAAATTCTAAAATTATTTTAGGTATATTTATATAGGTAGGTATTCGTGTGTGTGAAAAACATTTTATTATATTAATACTATAGGGGAAAGATTGATAAATCGTAAAAACTGACTACTATCTATCGACTGCAGTTTAAATTAGACATAATAATATTATAATATTATGCATACGACTTGTATACGATACCTATAATATGCGTATTGCGTATATATTATATATTTAGTTATTATTTAAACATTATATATTACATATTTACACTTCACATTTATTATTTAAATATTAGAAAAAAAATATAAGAAAACGCTAAAACTCGCTTAAAGACGGAGATCGATAGTTTTTTTATCTAAAAAAAAAAAATTATAATAATAATAATAATAATAATAATAAATATATTAAAACCACTGATTATGTTTCCAGAAACGATCTATACAGTTTTATGTATATCATTATAATCATTATATTATTATCATTACATTTATTATTATTTAAGTTAGATGCTAAATAAATAAAAAAAAAAGAAAACGAAACGACCACACTTTTTTAAATAAAATACCTACGACGATGCTATAATAATAACAATATCATCGCATCACACTCGAACGCGTCCAACTCGGGGACTATTATTATTATATTCTACATCATTATATTGCGGCATATACACGTTTCGTTAAATACACAACATATACATAATATCTATAATATAGTAAAAACACATTGCGTTATGTATTGTATATTTAGCCTAATAGTATAATCTCATATATTTTATATAATACATAAACGTAGTAACTTAAATTGTATTTTATGTATATATAATATATAATATGTATGTACACGTTTAAACATTATGCATTTTATAACATAGTATTATAAAATGTCGACACTCTGGAGCCGATGTATATTTATTTTTTTAAATACAAGTACACCTAAAAATATGCTAAAACAATACACAATAATATTATTAACCGTATACGATTAAAATATGTGTATACCTACCTACGTACCACATTTACCCCACCGTTTCTGAATGTCATACCTATATCATTATAAGTATGTATATCATATTTTGTTTTATAATGATGAGTTTTAGTTTTCTGGTCGATTTACGACAGTTTGCACAGATTGACTACCTAAATATATAAAATTGTTTTTGAGCGAGATTCGGGATATGAGACGGAGCTCGTCCGGTTTATGGAAGAACTATGAATATAAAATGCAATATCTATATATATATATATATACGAATAGCCGAGGGGTACGAGTTTCACTGCAGTAAACGGACCCATGGCGTGCAGAGACTTGTTCGTGGGAACGGCGGCGACGGGAGAGAAGCCCTTGCCACGACCTCGTCATAATACCGTGTCGAGATCTGTTTCGGAAACTCATCGATTGACGTTATAGGGACCTACTTAACTACTGTGACATCGTACAGGAAGATTTCCGGCCATCCGTAAATATTATATTATGATAGACATGTTTTGTTTGGGGACGAAAATTGACGGAAAACAAAAAAAATTATCGATCACGTTATATACGACCAAAACGAAAAAGCGATCGGTCCCTTCTCCGCGAATGTGTTATTACTATTGTGTTATGTGAAATAGGTCAAGACTTACGTCGCACTCGGACTTACGCCCTAAGTACTCAGACGGATTGCATCGGGTAATGATGGTGTAGGTGGTGCGGCGGGGGCATCGGCTGTAGTTGATGATGAATGTGGTGCATGTGCATCGGTGGGTGGGAAGCGGCGGCGGCAGTAGCGGCGGCGGCGGCTCCAGAGTAGTGCGACGGTCACTGATGATGTTTGATGGGCCCGTTGCCGTGGTGGCCGCCGATCACCTGCATGTGATGCTGGTGATTGGCGTTGGCGCTGCCGTTGCTGTTGTTGTTGTTGTTGTTGGACTGCTGCTGTTGTTGTTGTTGCTGCTGCTGTTGCTGTTGCACGGCCTGCCGCTGGCTGTTCTTCTTGTTTTTCATGCGCCTGTTCTGGAACCATATTTTCACCTGGCGTTCGGACAGCGCCAGGTTCCTGGCCAGCTCCCAGCGCTTCTGCTTGGACACGTACGCGTTGAACAGAAACTCCTTCTCCAGCTCCAGCGTTTGGAACTTCGAGTACGGTTTTCTCTTCTTGCGCACGGTCACCTGACCCGTCCACTCCAGCGGGTTAGTTCCGACGCCCATACCAATGCTCGACAACGAACCTGTGAGGGAGCAAAATGAACGGCGTTAATAAAAAAATATATAAATAATATTATGAGCTCTTAAAATATTCATAAAAAATATTTGTATATGATATATGTGACAATGGCAAACATGTTGTATTGTTTTATTATTATATTATTATAATATTATGTTTATTGAATTTCTAGTAATTATTATATGCATGCATATAAAATGTATAAAACTGCAGCTGTTCTGTAGGTTTTTTTAATTTAATCGAATTGTAATAGTTGTTGGTAAAATGCATTACAACGTTTTGGAATTATAACTTTTAAAACGGTTTATAATAGGTACTACGAGATGGTTATTCGAGGTAACCAACACGTTTAATAATTCAATAAAAATGGATTACTTTTGATAATATTATTAGGAATGTTGGATTAAATTTATATTGAAACGCTACTTAAATAGATACGGGTCAGTATATTAACGTTATATCTATCACTATCAACGTATCAAACACCAAATAATATTTACCGCTGTAATGCAATTACCTACGTGATACACAAATTACGTGATAATTTCATATTTCACCACTCGTTTAGGATTTTGTGTTAAGATTATATTGCAAGTTGCAAAGCGAGATCGAAAGTATACCTAAATCAATCCTAAACCAAAACGATGGTCGATCATGCAGTATTATTTGTATTATCGTTGTTATTATTATTAATCTACAACTGTCCCGAGTCCCGAGCGAGAAAGCTATTGGTTTTACAATGGTGTTTATTTTTTATTTTTTTCTATCCTGTATACAAAACTTCTTCCAGAAGGAGTGCTTCGATTTCAACAAATAGTACCTTATCTTTTAGCAAATTGGATCAAGATGGTCCTTTAAATAGGTCATTTTTCGATGTTATCATTAATTATTTAATGCCACGGAAAAAACCACCGAAAAATTACGAAAAAACGCTAAAAATGGGATTTTAATTTCTAAATTCTAATGCTTTGTTTATCACCATAGAAACGAATAAAAAATTATAATACTATAATTTTAATTCAACTTACATGATATAATAAATAATAACAATATAAAATATCCAGACTGACAAACCGTCTCTGCTCAGAATCGTTTTTCTTATACAATGATATTTTATCATTGAATTCAAGTCTATTACAATCCATTATACAATGACCCACTTGTAACCTACTGTACAGCAGAGTGACATCCTCTTACATGTTTTTTTTTTTTTCTGTAAACGGATTGAAAACCATTTTTATTTTTACAACGATATACCATTAAACACGTCACGGTCGATTTGTGCTTGTATTATATAGAGTGATATGTTTACGGCCGATTCGGCGCCGTTGAACCAGCTCTCGATCAAATACCTATTATATTCAATATCGGCGATCGGCGTGGTCAAATGGCTATCTCTATACAATACAAATTATACTGTATATGAATATATATACTGTGTCTGTACAGACCGTGCATATACCGTACACGTCTTGAACATCGATAATTTGAATATTATTCTTATTTAAATCGTCAAATCGCTCTGTATATAAAAACGTTTTATGCTTAATAATATAATATAATGTAGCCATATAGCTGGTACATTCGTCGATCAATGCACGGTTATAATATGTAAGTAGGTACACAACGAATGCGGTGCAGCGGGTGATCGCTGCACGGTTTAATATGGGCAATATAATAATATATACCTAACGCATGTCCTCATATATATAAACACCTTTACACCAAATATATATATTGTGTAGGTATATAGGCGAACGCCGCAGGTACATATATATACGGCGCGCGTATAAATGGGCGGGAGAGTTCCCTCGTCGCGGTAATTTGTAGGTAGGACCGGTGACGATTTCGTTGGAAATCTGCAATTTTTCGTGGTATTTGGTTCTCGTCTGCGCGTAACATCCCTCGCGCGGTTGGGGTGAAATTCGCGAATACACCGCCCCTGCTGCTCGCACAGTACACCGCGGCCGGTATACACGATAAAATATGTGTACAAAGCGTATTTTTATATAAGCGCGTAGATCGTCGCTGTCGGTTTTTTTAGTGAATTTCGAAACGCGCGTGAATTTTGTATTTTTGAATTATAAAATACCTACTACCTATAATATAATATTATTTGTATAGTGAATCAATTTTACGCCCGGAAATAGATGTTATGTGTTATATTACTTAAGCAATAATATATGAAACGTATTCGGCTGTACAAGCATGTATAGATCGGATATATTATACAGCGTAAAATTGGTAGAACATCATATAGGTATATTCTGGCCGTCGCACGCATTATAAAGGGTTGATTTTTGTTCGGTTTCGTAATGCAACGGCTATTGGGATTCCTCCGACGAAATGCGCATGTGTCGTTCGCTTCGCCGCCGGATTATTAGCTTCCGAATCAGAAATCAGCTACGAGGTGTGTCGTGTTACACAAATTAAAAACCTACGTACATATTATATACAATATTATATATTAATGCGGGACAAAATAATATAATATATATATATATATGGTCGGACGGGCGCCGCAGCTGTCCTCCGGGGGCACTACGCTCACACCCCGTCGGCAACTTGGAAAATTAAAAAATGGTTTTTTTTCCTGCGCGCGATATATTATACTAATAATAATAACTTGTATGGTGTAGAACAAAGTAACGCGTAGGAGACGCGCGCGTGTACCTATATATAAAATATTATAAAACACGCCCGGCCGACGGGGGCAGACGGGTCGCGCGCGTAGAAACTAATAATAATAAGCAGATGTTATATTGAAGTATAAACGGAATTTAAATTTTTCTACGCGCGCACACGCGCTCACGTTTATGTTCTGTGCTGTGTGTGTGTGTGTGTGTGTGTGTGTATGTGTGTGTGTGTGTGTGTGTGTGTGTGTGTGTGTGTGTGTGTGTGTGTGTGTGTGTGTGTGTGTGTGTGTGTGTGTGTGTGTGTGTGTGATAAAATAGGGGAGCGCACACGCGTTATGGTTGTAATATTATGTTCTTTTCGAAATGGCACTCCAAGTGTCGTCGGCGTACACACATATATTATTATGATATTTAGTAATAAGTAATAACAATCTCGTGTATACGGAACCGTCGACAGTGGTCGTCAACATTTGCGTATAGTAGCGATAACGGCATGCAGTAATATATTGTGTCGCCTGTGCTACTATATATATAATAATATGTGTTGTACTGCAACACTGATATCAGGGCTTAAAGTAACAAGAAACAACCACGGGGATTGGGGGGGGGGGGGGGGCACTATGACCTCTATATAGATTTTACTGAAGTGTATATTTTATGTCATAACGTAAGGCCTATCAAAATGAGAAAGTTCATTAGAATGAGGAACATTAGTAAAATATTATAACGCTTATAGTATAGTCTGGAGACACTATTATACTAGCTATAGAGATCAAAGTTAACATTGATTTTAAAACCAGGTGAAGCTGTCGATGGAAGATACCTCTGCTGTTGTCATCACAATACTATATTTTGTTTTAGCAAACTTAGCACCACCGATAGAATGAAATGTATTTCTTGGTAATAAGCATTTTCAAAAATAAAGAAAGATTTTCAGTAAAGAAAATTTCATTATTTAAAGTCGTATGTTTGAGGAAACGTTAATGGTGACTATTTTTAAAGCACTCAGTTCCTTTCCACTGCTTTCTACTGTAAGCCCTGTATTACCATATTGTTTGGAGGTAGTATGTGTATAGGAAATAGTAATTTCCGTGAAATGTATATGAATACTCACGGCTACTTGAGTGACAAACAATAATGAAAACCTGTTTGCGTCCTTAACCCAGTTATAGAAAAAGTTAAAAATACTTGTTAAGGCAGTTAGTATTAGGAGTAACGTCTAGCTTTTTTGAATCTTAAACTCGCGGCACAGCACAAACGAACGATATTTTTAGAATTACCATCAAACGAAAGGTTGTTCCCAGGTGTCCTCGAAAATAATTTCATATTATCTTTAATTTTAAAATCTTAGTCTAAAATCACTATACGATTTAATATTATTATTATAACCTAAGCGATGGTGTTTTTATATGGATAACCTATAATATATTATATTTTATACAAAACGGAGCTTGTCCTATCGTTACACGTCGCGCACCGAATTTAGTAAGTACGGTTATAGGTATATACATTAATACAAGCATATAATATTATACAGGTACATGCAGCAGGGTGGGCATAATCGTTGGCGAGTTTGCAAATTAAAAATGTCCGTCTCTGACGATATTATAATATTATATACCTAATATTATTATATTATATTATAGTACGGCGGGTGGCGCGGATCGACATGCATCAGAAGCAGTTCAGTGGAAGCACCGGCGGCGGTCGCAGTTGTAAAAAGTGTCTCGAGTCGTAAAGCTGTCAAGAACCGTGGTAATAAAAACACCTAAGTATAGTTTAGTCGAGTATATTATTATATAGTTTTGACGTTTGCGCGCGCGGCCGCGGTCGACGAGTCAAGTCGGCCGACGTTATTCGGTCATTTCGGACATAATATAGTGCGGGCTACACTCTCGTATTATAGGTACTTGAAGGTATCACATAATAATATCATATAGTATGACACGCGCGAGACGGAAAATTCAGATAGAGGTGGTGGCGGGGGCCGAGCTTTTAATCCGGAAGAACTTATAGGTCGTCGGCGTCCGCGATCCTCCGGGGACCACCGCGCCGCCGCGCTGATTCGATAGTGTTGTGTTATTGCACAATATAATAGTACATGATGGCCGCGCGAATTTGTTCAAACAAAATATAACAATAAACAACAACAATAATAATAATAATGGTTTTCAGAATTCGTCGCGTAATGAACATACCTATAGGACACATTAAGGGGCGGCCGAATGCGCAGAAAAACCAGCATATTATATTGTAGAAGATGCGCCGCGATAAGGGTGCGGACGCCGCGGCCGTACTACGCTTCGCCGCGGGGACAGCTGCAAATTACGCGCGGCGGAACGCGACATCGGTCGGCATCAGCGGTAGCGACCATATGCGTACCTATTACAAAAAAATTGCAATATTTTTCGCTTTTAACGTTTTTTCACGAGCGTTTTCTATTTCCGTGAGTGCTTTCCGCGTGCCATCGAATCGCCCCAATAACATTTTCAAATTATATTATTATGTCATGATGCTGTTTTTATTTTCACGGCGGTTCCATTCTCCGCCGTTTTGATCTTCTTCCGATCGTGTTCGGTATTGTTGCAGGGGTTGTAATTTATCATAGTATCATGAGACAAATAAAATATAAAAATAAAATTAGCCATTTAGATGGTAGATTTTTGGGACGGGCTGCGCGGAGGTCGTCGGCGCGGCGCAAACCCAGAGATGTACGCGAATTGCGCGTATTTATAATATTATATTATGATATAAGAAAATTGGTTCAATGATAATTGGTAAAAATATTTTGCAATTCAAAATCCCTAATTATAAGTACTTAGTTATATTATATTAAAACATTAATCTAAATTGCTTGCTGTATCCTAAATTCTAAAAACTCAAAAATTATATAAATATTTATTTTTAAGTGTATTATATAATGATTGATGTTACACTAGCTCTTTTAATTTCTTATTGTATTCATTCTACGGGTACTTGAGATCAGTATTTATTTGTAATTTTGTATTATTTTCTTTTATGAATTGTTTATTTTCCTTGTTATTTTTAAATTGCATCATGATAAGTATATTCTTGCACTACAATAAGATGTAATAACTATCGTGTATTTATCTATTATAGTATTATTATGTACATTTGTTTACATTACTACTTTCTAGCAAATAAAAACAAATTATTATTATATGCGCTGGTACCGCGTTCAAACGATCCACAAAACTACACACACACACATCTAGGCACGCGATTTAATGACATCATAATATTATAATGACGTGCGCATCACACATAGATTTTAGCATAATATTATGTATTTAATATATCCAGAATAAACGTCGCAAAAACTGGTCTAGGGAGGTACCAGCGCTAGCGTTCACACGGCACAGCCGAAATCGAAACCACCGCTGCTGCATTTGTAGATATACCTACCTGATATTTATTATTATTATCTATTATTATCATTATTATTATTATTATTATTAGTATTATTTAAATGCGTACACGTCATTATTAGGTGGACAACGAATTCGGTAGCACCAGGATGTATAATCATCGTCATCGTCATCGTTATTATTATTATTTTATTATAATTTGGACCCCGCACGCTGTATAGGTTGGTATTATAGGCATATATACCAGGCTGTAACAACGAAGATCCGACCCGCGATGCAGCTCTGCGTGAGTGCTGCGCTGGCCGTGTATTATAGTAGGTATGTATATAATACACACACGCACACACAATGATAATAATAATATACACGGCGGCATCGGCATCGAACTGCCGCAGAGACAGCTGACCTACCCGTCCAATAAAATCGTATACTTTACGGCCGCCCGTCCTTTTGTGCGCGGACGGACGCCCGTGCACGTATCGCCTCTGTCGCTCGCGCCGCACAATAATAATAATAATAATATTATAAACCATATATACATACATATACATATACATATATATATATATACATACGTGGCCGATGCAGGTATATATATATATATATGGGTATACATAATGTGCAGTGCTGCACGTATATATACGGTATATGCATAATATAGGCACACCACCCCTCTTCAGCGGCACCCACTGCGGCATATGCATATTATATATGAGGCGGCACATTTATCTATATAATATAGATATATATATATATATATATATATATATATAGCGGGCGTGGAGGAGATGAAGAAAAAGAAGAAGAAAAGGTCGGTTATATATTACGTCATTACGCACGTCGTGTTTGTTTTGAAATCGTATATTTATGTCAAAAATTTTTATACAAGTCTCCGACCCCGCGGCACGTAGGCACCTATATATATTGTACATCGTTCTCAGAACCCACGACCGGGTCAAACGCAAAGTTTTTGTTATTATTATTATTATTATTATTGTTGTTGTTGTTATCGCTTCGTCCCCGAGAAGGTAAAACGATGTACCTACCTATACCTAAGTATTTTTACATTATTTTTACGATACACAAAAAAAATTTTCTGGGCCGAGTTTTTAATCACAATCGACTTTCAAAAAACGTGTACGTACCTGTTGGCGGGTAAGGCGTCGACGTGACGGGATCGTGCGAGCTCCCGTAGTTCCTGAGCGGCAACGACGTTGGAGGCGGCGGCGGCGGTGGTTGGTACGCGTTATCGTGGCCGAACGGGCCGGCGGCAGAACCGTCAGCCGAGCCGGACGTCATGCGCGACGAGTTGTTGCCGCCTCGGTCGTCGCCGGGGCTGCCAGACTGCAGGTAAGTCGGTTGCGGCGTGTCGGCCGGACCGCCGCCGGACGGGTGCCTGGACGCCGAGGCAGCGGCTGCGGCTGCGGCCGCGGCTGCCGCGGCCACAGACGACGACGATGAAGACGACGTGGTGGTGGTGTACGGCGAGTAGTTGGTGCACCAGGACTGCGAGAACTGGTGATGGTGGTCGGCGGCGGACGGTGGTCCGGCGGAACTGCTACACGGCGTCACGCCGCCGTTGGTGTATTTACTGGACAGGCCGCCACCGCCACCGCCGCCGCCGAGGCCACCGCCACAATAGTCTGTGGCTGCCGGTGACCAGAACGGCAGGCCAGTAGGTGGTTTGCGGCCGCCGCCACCGCCACCGTCCATGGACGTCCGGTGGTGGTGATGGTGGTGATGGTGGCCACTGCCAGCGTCCGCGGCCAGGTTGTAGTAGGTCGGCGCGGCCGGCTGATGGTGGTGGTGGTGGTGATGAGGCGGCGCGGCGTACTGGTCGAACGCGGCGTGGTCGACGACGGCGGGCGAGTACGCGTTCCACTGGTGGTGCGAATGTCTGATGACGCCTGCCGAACCGGCGGCGGTGTCCATGCACTCGTACCCACCACCGCCGCCGCCGCCACCGCTGCCAATGGAATGAGACTGCAACCGCTTGGCCGGTATGTGCAACAGCGGTGGTGGCTGCTGTTGCTGTTGCTGCGGTGGTGGCGTGATGGACGACGTGATCGGCGTGGACGACGGCGACGTCTTAATGACGGCCGCCGGCGCTGCGCGCGTGATGTCCACCGACGACGGCTGCAGCGACACGGACGACGGAGGTGGTGGTGCCGGCGGGCTGTCCTCGTACAGGCCGCCGTTCATCATCGTCCACCAACTCAGCCCGGGTCCGGCTGTCGGGGTCGGGCACCCTGCTCCGGTGGTAACATCGTGTTCACCGCCACCGTACAGCGTACCGACGGCAGCGTCCCCGAGGTCGCCGATGATGATAATTGTTGTGGTTTCGTACGGGGTTTAGGTGATAGACGACCGCAGGCGGAGGAGATTTTGGTGCAGGAGACGATATCGGCGGCGTCCAGACGTCAGTTGGTGTTAGGTCAGGGTCGGCAACAGAACACAAGAAGACAAGTCCAGATCAGTTTAGAGTATTATATTATTATAATGATATATATATATAGTATTATAGCGGCTGTGCATATTGTATATAATAATTCCCGTGGACAGTTGTATATATTTTATTTAATAATAATATAATATATTATATTATATTTTATATAAATCGCTGCCGCAGCTCTTCCGGACGAGGCAGGCGCGCGATTACTACGACGACGCGATCATGTGTCGCCGGGGATTCTTTTGAACTTCGAACTAAAAAAAAAAATCAAGTACGAACGCATAAGCCCGCGGTGAAAAAAAACCGTTGGGAGGATAAAATATGTCGCGCCCCTTTCACTTTTAAAAAATTATAAACAAATTTAAAAATTTTTAAAACAAACGATGGAATAACAAAAAAAAAAAATAAATATCGGAAAGGCAAAACTTCGCGGGAGACGACGATGTTTTAATGTTATTATCGTGTATGCGAAATACGCGACGGAACTACCGAGACCGCGGACGGCGCGTGTGCGTGTGCGGCGGAGGTCCGAAGTTTCGTACGCACGGTGCGCGAGAGCGGACTGACGTGAGAAGTGACGACCGCCGATGACGGGTGACGACACACCGCACCCGACGGCTCACAAACGGGCCGACGCGAGCGCGTAGTAGTAGTTGTCGTTGGTGTTTAGCGGCATGCACCGTCGCCGCGCGCTGGTCCGTGTGCGCGTGTGTGTGTGCAGGCGCGCGCCGCGCTCCCGTCTCTCGCGTCCGTCCGACCGGCGCGCCGCTCGGCGGACCAACCATGGACTACGCGTCAACGTCGCGCGGCCGTCGGCGCTCTCGACAGCGCTGCTCTCGGGGCCGTCGTGCGGACAGAGCCGCTGCTGCTGCTGCTGCTGCCGCGTCGCTACCGTATACCACGCACGCACACACACACACGACCACGACTTACAGAGTCGAAATATTATTATTATTATATTTTTCATGTCCGCCGCCGTCGCCATAACGATATCAGAGGCGCCCCTTCGTCGCGGCAAGAAATTATATGATGATGGCGCGCGCCCTCCAACTTTTTAGTCGTTTCACGAGCATATAGTATACCGTATACACACAATCACAATGAAGATTGAACCTACAACTATTGCCGGAGACTGTAAGATCAAAAAATGACTTTTATATACCGAGGTGATCACAGAGTTTCACGTGGGCTCAAAACTATCTACCTATACGTTAAAAATACTCTTTAAATTGTATATACTCTATAGCTATTATACTCCGAACAAAGTTGGTACGGTTTGATATTATGACCCATTAATTTTATGATTAAGTACTAGTAATTTTAACCGTTGAGTATAGGTATTAGGTACCCTAAATATATTTGAGTTTGAGCGCGAAGAAAAATGTCTCAAACACGTTTAGATCTACTGCTTGGATTTATCTTTATTTTGATTTTATTCCTAATTTCGAAGACAAAAACCTTATAACGCTTTAACGCATAGATCTTTTATGATGTGACACTCATTTATTCAAAATTCAGCAGTTTATAGTCTTCAAAATAAACACATATTATATTCCATATTGTACTGCTGCAGTAATATACCTAAATATATATATATATATACCAATCATGCCAGACAACAGGGATCTTAATAATTGACTCATTGACGTGTTTTAAACACGATCTTTTTATGCGTATTCCTATTTGGGTTTTGAAAACTGGCAGATGGAAACCAGCCTATATAATGTATTAACATCTATATTTTATAACGTGAAGAGTGATTTAGAAAATAATACAAGTATAATATCTGAAACCTGCTTCGGATTTTTTAAAGGTTATATTATATAGGTACCTACGAATATATTTAATGATGTTTATATATATATACAATATTATATGTAAAAATGAAGTTAACAAATCCGGATTCCGGTTCTATATATATCTGAATTTCGTACATATTATTATAATAGGATGACTGGACTGTTCGGGAACCGGCTCGTCAAAAATAATATATTATTATTCGTCATGTCCAAAAAATTCTAAGACGATATTATATTATATTATATATCTTGTACAAAACTATTAGAAAACGGTGAGCGGCGCGCAAGATATACCTATATAGGTATGTATAGGTATTTACAATCCTTCTGGAAGTAGGCACTACCAGTATTATATGCCTAGCTATATATATATCATGAAAACCCATTACGGACGACGGTCCGGCGGTAAAATAAATTGTATTTCTGACCTCAACCCTTTTAGAGTTTACGAGAGATAACGGTCGTCGTTTACCTACGTATGTTTAAGCTGCAGCTATATATATATATATGTATTTTATATATTATACATATATGTTTTATATATATTATGAGCGCGTGTAGATCGATATGCAACGGCGGCGTGTATATATTCCGGACGTCTGACCGGCGACTTTTGAAATACGAATTCGAATAACGGACGCCGTATATAAGCTGGTAGATACCTATATATACACGCTATAATACAGCATGACATATATTATAATGGAATGTGCAGTACACATATAGGTACATATATGATTATATTGTGTATTATTGTCGTTGTAACCGTTAAAACGCACTGCAGTATACCCATTATATATACCTACATTACGCGACAGATTAAAGGTGTAAGCGCAGACTTATATTTATATAATATAATACGACATATATGAGCTGCAGGCGACGGACGGATTTTCCCCGGTGAAGAAATGAATAGAGAAGTGCCAAAAATGTGAAGGGAATAAATAAATAAAAAGGAAATGGCGCGTGAAAAGACGCGTCCACAGAACGCGTGCGCCCAAAAGCGCAGCGAACCTAAACCTTACAATATATACCTATAAATACCTATATAAAATATTAACAGTGTGACAAAGGTCACACGCAGACAGATTAGTGCTGTACATAATATACACACGGCGAGGGACGTTAAAAAGGGACTATGACTAATGTGTGTGTACCTACGACAAATTTTTCTTTTTGTACCTATATGTTATATATACATATGCCACACAACAAAAGCGGTGTTGACTCTCGAATCGCGGCGCAGTCGACGCCGAACAGTGTAGCACCAGTAGGTAATACAATGTCATGTATCTATAGATACATATAGGTACCTATATAGTATATATACATACCTATTGTGCGAAGCAGCACATATTATTATACTCGCCATTATATTATATAATATACAATATTATATTATATATACACGCCTATACAAAGCGTCTTCGCGATCCGCCTAAGTATAGGTACGAATTTTTAGTCACGGCCCCTCGACGAAACGTCAAATATTATTGTATATATTGTACATATGCGAGAAAAGAGGGCGCGCGACAACAAAAACTCGAGTAAAGGGAAAACAAAAAATTATGTATAATATAGGTATAATAGGCGCATGCAGCGGCCGAGGGAGAGTTTTCATAGTCTGTTTGGCGATGGGTTGTTGGGGGGGGGGGGGGGGTGGCCGTGAAGATCGGGAGACGGTATAACACTATACATGGCGTCGTTATTATATTATAACCGGTGAGATGGAAAATTGAGCATTGTGTCGGCGGCGGCATCGTCGACGGCTAAAGAACGACGGACGATATTATATATACATAATACATACATACAATATATACATACGTACATATACATATATAATATATAAGTATAATAGCTGACTTTCAAAATCATTATATTTGTGCGTCTCGCGATAGGGGATCGTTGTCGAATTCAATCTGTAAGTGCGCGCGCGGTTGCAGCAGGCGAACGCCGGTGCTCGAATTTTATGACGCGCGGAAACAAACGACCGAAAATAATATAATAATCTGTATGATGTATATAGTGTCTCGTATCTCCCTCGCCATCATACTTGCTCGAAAAACAGTTTTCTATGAAAACATTTCTCGGTAAATAATATAGGTATTATATTGTAAGTATATATTATATAAATTATAGGTATGATGTATAATGGGCGGTGGACGAGCTGCAGATGAGACGACCGAATTTGTAATATATTTTATAATAATATATATATATATATATAAAGAGCTGCAGGTTTCTATATACGAGGAAAATATAAAGATGTTAGACGCGTACCTATGTTTATACCTATATATAGTGTATATAATTAAATTGAGATGTCGTCGTCGCGGTCCACCTGCGCCAGTCGACGCGTACCTATCATATTATATTCCTCAAACATATAATAATATTAAATTATATATTATGTACGTAAAATAATCGTACAGACGACGACGATAATAATATTAAATCGTCTATGACAATGATAGTAATATAACGCTGAGCGGCGGCAGCCGACTGTATAGATCTCAATCGGCTACGACCGGTCGAGGCGGCGGCGAACGGCGGCAAACGCCGCCATCTTTGTGCGCGCATGTCGGCTCATTATACGATTTTCGACTGGTCCGCAGACGCGCCGCCGCGGGAGGTCCGACGTCCGGAGAGCGCACGCACGCCACTGCGCTCGTTATCTATAGGTACTGTATACATTTACAATTTTTGTGTATTATACTCATACGAAATATGATTTAACTACACAATCTTATTTGTTTAATATATTATATTAAATTAACGAATACGATTTAACGAGTGTGTATATGAGACGCATCATACCTATATATATTATAATAATGACGTATAATGTTATAGTTGCAAATACACCTACGCGGAATCATGGTAAGTAAGGTATACCTATATTGTATAGAAACCTACTTCTGCAGTGTCTCAGTCAATGACTTTTTTCTATTTTTAAAATATACATTTTAGAAAACACTTATTTTAATATTGTGTATTATTATTGTATACAATGGACAATATTTTTTATTAATAAGGTATAGGTACAATATTTTATGATTCACCTGAACTCGAAACACAAAAACTGAAATTGTTATCCTTATACGTTTCTATATTATAATACCTAATATGAGTATACATAAGGGTAGTATAAGAGTGTCTATTTGTGTAAATAGTTAAAAAGCAGGTATATACCTACTAATTTACATAGCAGATTATATTGAAATATTGTAGTTATATGGTTATATATTAGGTTTAAGGTACATGATATTATTTTTTAGGTACCTCCGTTCTGCAGAACTTAGAAGATTACTCAGAGCAAGAGACCGTGGTAAAGAAGTGTATATTATTATTGTACCTATATATAGATGGGCGGGTGTGTACAGAAGAGAAACAAGGTGAGTTACCTTGCAGCGTATACATAATATAATATATAATATAAAGCCAAGGTATTATTCGATGCACTGCTTAGTAAAAATAATAAAATATTTTCTAGGAATAAAATTAACTTCGTGGAATACCTATGCGGTATAGGTACAATATACATAATATTATATTGTTATAGGTAGGTTTATGCTCGGGAATTATCGCACGCGACCGCTCACTGCTAAATTGCATAATATTATTGTACCTATATATGTGTGCTCCTTTATTATTTTTAACATAGGTTTATATATAGAAACATATAATTATAAATTGGTAATATTATTAATATTATTGTGCGCATAAAATGTGAAACAAAATAATTAGGTGAAGTACATAGATATTTGAACATGGTTTCGATAATTACCTTGGACGCTGGCCAGAGTGATAGCAGGCAAGAAACAGTGCAACCTGTAAACAAAAATAAATAAACATATTTAATTATTATGCAATCTTGGTAAAATTTACATATTATATATATATATTATTTCATGTAAGTGTCACAAGTACAATATTAATATACATGACATTTCCACACGATCGTGTATAATAATATATTATATTCGCGTGACGGAAGGGGTCCCCCCCAACGCTGCTGCACGCATCGCTGCACTTTGCAGTGCACTGCAGTATGCATCATACACGCGCGGACAAGGGACAACACGAACATATTAATATATACACATAATAATTCAACGCGTGTGCTATTTATATTTAATTTAAACACGATACTTTTATGTAGGTACTATATACACCTATTTATATATATATTACATTATAATACTCGTATATTTGGTAAACAGGGCTGCGATATTTATAATTTTTCTCCCTCGGGAATGCTGCTGCAGCTTATAAATATCAAAACATTTAGCCATATATAAGTATGTACAGGCCAGTATAAATTGGTATTCTGCAGTATTCATATTGTTATAATATATATACCTACTCTTATATTCAGGGCCGTGGAGAGAGAAACCCGGGCCCGGGGGATTATACCAATAGGAGGCCCAACTATTTTTGACCCCCTATCATAAACTTTGTAAGGTAACTGTATAGTAAGGAGTTAATTTTTTCTGCTGTATTCATTAAATTCTTATTTTTAATTGTTCCTTATTAGTTTAAAAAAAATGTAGAAGTCCCAAATTTTATTTTCACATGACCACAGAGAATGCAAATACAGTACATAACATTATATAAATATATAAATAGTGAAACGTGAATATAACTCAAATTAAAACAATTACCTAAATGAATACTTTTAAATAGTAAATAATTTAGTAAGTAAATAATTATTAAGTTTCTTGGGCTATAGGTAACAATACGCCAATCAATTGGTTCTTTTGCCATTGTTGTTATATTTCCACGTTCAGCTTATCTATCCACAATACTGCCTCGCCTGACGCTGCGTGTATAGATCGTCGAGAGTTCCAGGAAACCAATCCTATTTTCACATTTGCTAACTATGTCAAGCATTGTCTGACAACGAAAACGTGATAGGCTATAATTTACTATATAGAACGTATAATATGTATTATATTATTCATGTCCCAGAGAGCTGACAGGTCTCACGCTGTATGCCCCACGAAAATAATATGTAGTCATGTAGGAATATAATATATAATATATAACTGGGGGGTCGAGGAATCGTTTACATTGACATATATATACAATTTATATATACAAAGTACAATATCTATGGGTATAGGTCTAACATAGTATGGTTTATGTATAAGTCTTAACTCTTAATACATATTTTGTAGATTATAATTTACGGCCAACCCTATACCCTTGCCGAGATTTATGAGATTATAAGATACATTTTTCGTTATTTTTATTTTGTATACAGATTTGAAGTGCACTTGAGCATATTTTAATGTATGGCACTATGACGTATATTATATAGTATAGTGCCATAGTAGCTACCTATATACATAGTAATGTAGTATGTCATTATGACATTATGTTATTATGCCATATAGGCATATAGCTATATTATACAGCCTTTTATATACATTAGGTAGGTACCTACATAATATAAGTAATATAATATATAGTAATATAATCACACTGCACACACTCAAGTGCTGTTGGTCCGTGGTATACCTAATATAATTTGGATTTTCGTAGACATATTATATATGATATTATATAGGTATTCATGTATTATATTTATACATATATAACTACGTGTTGTGTCACGTTTAATACCACAGTATACTGCAGCAGCGGTCACATATGGTTTTGTCAACGACTACAATAAATCATCGGGATAAGAAATCGTCGTCTCACTGTAGTGAATAAATCACTTCGACTTGCATATAATATAATACAATATAATTTATTATATTTATAACACTGTTGTAATTTACGTGCATATATAATTATTATACAGAGTCATCATCAAATTATTCTATATAATAAATAATAATATATATTAACATGGTTATATAGGATATATGCGGGTGTAGCAGTGGGACTGCAGCACTAATTATTGTAATAATGACGAATCAGTACTATAACGCCGATGACAAATTTTGTCGAGCCATTTTACTTAACCTTTATTCTAGTAACTCGTTGATCATATGAAAATCCACGGCTCGGCGCATAACACTAAGGTATATAAATACCTATCATGTGAATTGTAATCGGTTTAATTATAAAACGTTATACCACATGATGTCTATAACATCCTTACTCCTTACATAATATATTATATTAATTGTAAATAGGTTCGCACATGTAAGAGCAGACGAACCGTGTTTTTTCGTTTATCTAAATATTAATAATAGAAAAACGGAAAATTACGGTGGGCCACATAGGGTTATCGCTTTGTCCCTGTACGACTGTATCTACATAATTATAATTTATTATAATTACATAATCACGATATTCAACGATAGTATATAAGTATATAGCATATAGTGCCTATAATCTATATATACATAGGTATAAATCATAATCTTTATCTGCATGAGACGGATATGCGCTGCACGTGCAGCAGCAGCAGAACTAGTCTCGGAATACAATTTCCGGTCGCGGCGGCGTTTACGACTTCGTGCATCGGACTTCCTATGACATATATACCTTCGTTATATATTGTATATATATTAATATATTATATGGTATTATTGTGGTTTGTACTGTATTTGTATTTTAAACTATATTATTGTTGATGACGATGATGAATTAAATAAGGTTTTCATTAATATTCATTAATTTTCACTTTATTATAATAGGTATTATTTGATTTTGTATTTACTTAATTTAGATAAACATGTTCATTCAATTTTGATGGTCATTGAAAACTTTCTGAATTACTAAAATGTCCCTCCAAAAATATTAGACGTAAATTATACTAATTATAGTGACCCTTATTAATGGGTAGGTACCTATACTATTTGGTGGGGTAACCAGAATTTTGAAATTCTGGGGGGAGGGCAAAGAAAAAAAGAAGAGTAAAAAGATATAAGAATAAAAATTATAAAATAAATATTATCATATCTAGTCAAGCAAATTAAAATGAGTACCTATATGGCAACTTTTTAACAGTTTTATACTGATTATTTGTAAAAATAATGGCCGTAACATGTTTGGGTACAAAATTATATTTTTTAACGATTGGGAACACACGTTTAGGATCACATTTTTTTCAAAAAAGAATACAACATTTGGGTACCAATACGTTTAGTACAAATTTTTAAAAGTGACAGTAATATTTCACATTCATGATTTATACTGTTTGAGATACATAAATATTGTATCAACATGTTTCATAAATTGAGATACTGAGTGATTGAATAAATAAAGAAATCTATGTACAGTCATATATTATATTGATGTAAGTGTAATAAAGATTATAGTCAATGTCAATTGACAGTATAATTATATGTGTATTACGTAGGTATAAATTCGTAGTCTCGTGTACTATACGATAATAATATAATATATAATAATCAAAATATTATAATTGATCTTAATTGGTTTTGAGATAAATGATCTAGCAATAAAGTTGAGTATGGTATAGTAATAGTAGATATAATACTGCTATTGTATAGACTATAGACTATAGATCATGCATATGATAATATTATGTGTACCCGTCCATGTCTGGTATATATTATGTTTACCGGGTAAAATTATAAAATACCTCTTATTCTATGTGTCCAAAAGTCGTGTCTATTTGTACCTGAACATGTTGGCTTTTAGATCAAAGTGTAAAAACGACCAGCACCCAAAATAATACAGCCAATAGTGGGAAGACATTGCCCCCATTTCCCCCCAGCGGGGCTATGCCACTGGTACTACCTAGGTACATATATTATGTATAAATGTATAATGTATAAAATTGTTCCTTTTTATACTTGAAACTCAATAAAATAAAAAAATAAAAATAAAATCTATTTTGTATTTTTCATCCAGTAATTTTGGCTACACGATTTCGTCGAATTTGACGTGAATATTATAATACGAAGCGCATAAGCGGAAATTTGGTGAAATTACTCGGGGGCTGAGCATTATATGCTCATTACACCTATAGGTTCCACTGTACTAAAGCCACTCGCAATTATTTATTTCATTAGGAAAATTTACAAAGTTCGAAATACTAAATAATTTGACCATAATTAAGTACAAAAAAAATTATGTGCGTTTTCTTTAACATTTTAGAAGTACCTATTCAAAACAGAAATTATTAAGTTATTCATTTTTAATTTAGAATTATAACTAATGGCCGATTTAAGGGTTCAATAAAGTCAGAAAATCCATAAGAGGTGCCTCATACAAAATGTGTAAGTCACATAGTTAGTAGTTACCTCCATACCATATTAATACGTAATTTCATCGAAACCGGGACGACGCGCTATACGCGACGCGGACGATTGCTGATGAACAACCTATGCGGGTATTATTACTTATTATTAATACTACAGAATACGACCGTTCCAAGTTATGATTATAAGTTCGTAAAATATTTAATTTAATTTTTATCACTGACTATTTTTTTATAATTTATTTTTTAATTCGGTTATTAAAAATGAATTTTACAATTATAACAATTATTGTATATTTACTCACTTTAAAATTGTGTGGGCCAGGGGGGCTAAGACCTATACTTTAAACTTCTGGGGGGGGCTTAGTCCCTTCAAGCCCCCCCCCCCCCCAATTTCCACCTATGGGTATAAGACTTATGGGTATGTAGATATACATGTACCTACCTATATATATATATATATAGTATAGATAGTACATATTTACAAGATTTACTTAATTAATATACCAATAATAGTTATAGGTACGTGAATGAATTGAAAAATTAATAATATATTTTTTTTTCATTGGACTTAAGCTCTATAATTTTATACGAGAGTAAAATTAATAACGCAACTATTATAGTTCGACTATTTAATCCTTATAGGATTATACAATAAATACGACACGTATACATAATCGTAAACATATTAATTTCTAATGTTTTCCGGTCCCAAAAACGGGCGATGTAATTTTATAAATTTATTATTTTATAGCTATACAGATAATGATATATATAGATATTTTTTGTTTCGCATCATTAAAACGATCGTCTTGGGTAATGTAAAAATATAATATTAAAGTTGTAAAACGATATAACAATAATAATGCCCTTTTTTGTCGTCAAGTCGCGTATTATACGTTCAAATAATATATTGTTATTTGTAATATTTGTTATTCTGTCCTATTCGCGACTGCGTGGCGCGCGCCGTTATAATACTGCGATTATCATATATACGCACGATTTGTGAAATAAATTGACGACGAATTCAAACTATAAAAAAAGTTTGAAGTGGTTTGAATAATGTTTTATACTGTATGTTATATATATATTATATATATATCACTGCAGGGCGATACGCACAGTGTTTCGCTAACGAAATTCCGATGCGTATATATTGCGCATTGAAATAGTTTGCAGTGAAAAGTTTTCGTCCATATAATATATATTATGTATATAACTATATCGTCTATCTCTTTAGCATCACGTTAAAAGTTTTTCATATATTTCATTCCAATCTATAAATTTCATTCAGATTCAACAGACCGTATTTTGTGCACAAAATTTAAAATATAAAAAAATATAAGCAATACGAACGAATCTATAACAATCCATATCATACAGTTTGTATGTTTATTTTATAGGTATACCTTTTATTTTATTTTTTTCCTGATTAACCGACAGCAGAGGAGTATAGTTAAATGAGCCAGTATATTGGTAATATATAGGTATATATTCAGTGTTGATAAGGACGACGAGATTAAAGATGAAAGTACATTACCTATAAGTATTATTATTGCACGAGTCTTAAAAATGACAATATAATATATACCTAATGTATATATATATTATAATATATTATATCCTTGAATTACAATATTCTTATAGTACCTATACATTAAAATATATTATAATTTATGTTCTATATTATTATAGTATATAATAATTAATATACTTAGGTATATTATATATAGATACAGTACACGAGTAACCTATAGTATGTAATAAATTTAAATAAATAATATTATTATTAGTATAGTTACCAATAATATAATCACTTTTCAGTTATAATATTGATATTATGTAAATACTGGATGCAGTAACAGGAAGACTTGACAAAAAAAAAAAAAAAAAAATGTTGCTACTTAAACGCGTTTGTGATAAAAATTGTGAAAGTTATAATATGATTAAGAAATATACTCATTTCATAGGAAATTTCCAAAAATAATAATTTTAAAAAAGTTACCTATTATACGTTTTAAATTAATTTACTCAGAAAATATTAATATTTTAAAAAATTCTATAAAATAAACTACTTAAGTAGTTACAAATAGTTACAATTATCTTAAATAAATATTTTTATGATCACTGCAATTGTTATTATAATCAGATTTATTTATTTTGAATTTTTTCCAAAATATTTAGATCAAATTTTAAATTATTTATTTTCAGTACTAAAAAATAAAAATATTTTTTTTTCATATTTTACGTGTAGCGCGATTTGACTTCATAATATAATTCACATACATTATTACATTGTATAAATAAAAAAAAAAAATTAATATTGATTAGAACAACAGTTTTTCAACTGTTAGTTCTTTTTGCTACACCCCGTATAGTTGGAGTGTATAAAAATATTTTTTTACAACATTATATAGTAGTATAGTACATGTTTTGTATTACAACATATTAAACAAAATGTATACTATTAATTATTATACGATACGGGCGTTAGTGAATAGTGTGTGCATACCGACGTTGTGTAGGTACCAACTATATTATATTATACTCAATAATGATTTTAGGTAACAAAGAAATTTCTAAACTATATTATTTTATTTATTTCAGGTAGCCATTGGTTAAACTTCAGAAGAAAAACAAAATATTATTATATTTAATTTGGTATTGTCAACGGAAAAAAAGTGTATCATTTTAAAAATATCATTCTGTTTGTTTATTATTAATTTTTTTCCTTGCGATGTCTGGTTATAATAATATCATTTAGTTTAATATATAAATTATAAACGGTCTTAATATTATCTATATACAGCGTTTGAAAGAAGGTATATATATTTTATACGTCGTTCAACTATCAAATAAATATATACAATATACATAGGTATATTATAAAAAGTTTTTGAGGGAAAAAATAATTTTTTACCTAGATATATACGCTATAATACACATATATTATTATATTAACGTGGCTTAAATTCCATGTTTTCCAATAGCCAAATAACTCAAGGTTATATGTATGATAGATACACACGTGTGTGGGCGAGTGTGTGTATACGAACACATATAATATCTATATAGTGTTTAATAAATATATCAGCTACAGTGCTACACACTGCACGACACGACACACGTGCAGCATACACGTGTAGGTCGAATATATAGGGGAACACACTTCAATGATTTTCTCAGATAACGCCATCTTCGACGATATAATATATTTTTCACGGATAATTCTATTTTTTTTTCATTTTGAAGCCGTTGATGCGCAAAAAGGGCGTATACACGACGCCGTGATGTAGTATATTATATATATATAATATATATGCATAACATATTTTATTTTTCGGCTTATTTTATCGGTCTTCGGAACACGTTTTTTTCGTTAACGCTTTTACATAGATTATATTATTATATGTGAAAATTAAAAAGGAAAATATTTTTCGACACATGTGCAGCAGCTATTATCGCAAACGACGAAATAGATTTTTTTTCTACTATATTTTGTACACGGGGTTGATTAGAAGTTTTAACAACGCATCTAAGTATATATACGTATACATAATGTCTGGACTTCATTATGAAATCTTTAAAATAAAAATGAAAGAGAACGCGTTTGTAATAGTCAAAGAGGGACTTGACACAAAAACGTGGTATCTGACGTGGTCGGATAATCTTACAGGAAAAAAATACGAAAAACGTGCGTTCTTCTACCAGACACATAAACTACGAAAAAAACTCACATAAATAACTCGGAGAGGAGATATAGCGCCTTGCGTACATTGCGTATATAACTACGCATCTAATATAATACATAAAATGTTATTATATATTTTAATTTTAGATAAGAATCTAAGAAAACCAGTCTCGTCGACGAGAAAAACAAACACATATTTTATACTTTATTGTAATCAAAATATAGCATAATATAATATGTTCTCTTCAACAAAACTATTCGATATTAATCAAGAATTTTCCAACTTTTTTACTTATGTTATTTCACGAGCTTGAATTAAAAAACAGGTATTTAAAAAACATAGTAGGTATAGCTAGTAGGTATATAAATGTTATACACGTTATTTTAAATTCTAGGCTGCCTTAAGACTAACACAGTTTACCTTTAAATTAATATACCAGCTATATATATTAGTCTTGCAGTATCCATATAGGTTCCTACATCTATATCCTGCAGCTATATAGCCGATACTGCTCTAATAAAATGTAGTATATACCGTATACCTAAATATTATATGTATTTACAAAGTGATTTTATTACCTGTTTGAAAAATAACTCGATTGAAGTTGGGAGTCCACGATTAGGCGTTTACATTGGCTTCGTGCAGAAATCTGTGACCGTTTGTCGGTTGATGCTGCGATTCACCCTCTTGCTCACAGCGGCGATGTCTCCTCTAAGTCTTGGCTGTATCTAAAATCAAACACAATAACGAACATTATATATCAGGAATTAAATTTCATATATTACAGGCGTATACAATGCACACATACACAAACGCGTACGCGCCACGTTATGTATCAGTATACACACATCAGACATATTATATAATATATATGCCTAAAGGTACGTGCCACGCATATATAATATATATACACAAACATAGGGTTGAGATACTGCACTGCAGACTTATTCTCACGCGGGGTAGTTTAATTTCCTGCGCGCATGGGGTCCACAATCGTGAGCACTTGCACACGCGCGGGTCCCTGTAGCAATGCTGAAGCGTATATATATATAGTCGAAGTCGTTTTATCGCTCTACTCGAGAGTAAATTTTAATTTCGAATAATGCAGTATATATATATATATATATGTACACAGCGCCGCGAAGAACCACGCCGTTTTACCGAAAAGCCCGTCGGCTGTAATCCCTCGCGGGAAACGCGGCTTTGCAGTGCACGATTGCCGGAATTCGTGCAGGGAAGGGCACTAATTAAAAACAGACCCCTCGTATCATGTTTATAAATATATTATATATATAGGTACATGTTTATATTATACGACTGCTGCGGCGGCGGCGTGTTTTCTCCCGACGTATTCACATCACAAATGTGCATACATTATTATTATTTTAGACTAACTATATCCATTGGGGTGGCGAGTATATAGAGAGATCAGGAGTCAGAGCTCTCTGCTTTCGTATGAGAAAATAATATATAGGTAGGTACATACCAACACATAAATTATGATCGTCTCATTGAAAATACTAATTTAACTCCAAAACGCTGTCAATATATTATTAGATTTTACGCGTACCATTTTGGAGTACCTATTGGAATAGCTGGTATATGTAATAATTTTTGTCACATATTATAATTATAATAATAATTAAGGTATTACAATGATTAAATAGTTTGAAAAACGTTACTTAAATGCGTATTTTATTATATTTTTAAAGAGTAGAATGAAAATAGGTTTTGATGTGTTCCTGAGTTTTGGGCATGAATTGTTGTCTTTTTTTACACGAGAACGAATAAGTAGAATTTTAGTGCCATTACTGAAGCCTGAAAGTACGTGGAATTATAATGATAATGTCATGACCTTAAGTAAATATTATAGTTTTTAATTTAAGTGGATATACTAGATAAAAAAAAATGTTAGATGATTTCAAAAAGAATAATATTTTGGATCCTCGTGTATATTCTTATATTTTATATTATCTGGGAAATATTGTTAAACTAGATTTGTACATAATATTAACGACACGTATATAACACGATTGCTATATTATTAAAATATAATATAATATCATAATATAAGTTATATTATCTGAGCGATAGTAATTTGAGCATCGTGTGCGGGCCATCTTGCATCTATCTCGTCCTACCGCCATGATCCGCTATTCTGGTGGTTATCGAAATGCGTATATTATAGCATCGGTGGCCCCATCGCCGAGGCCGCCGCAGTGGCGACGAATCTCCGCCTCGTCCCATATATACGTAATTATAATATATATCATCTGTATAGTTGTAAACGCGCCTCGTGTTGATTATAATATAAAACACGTGTACCTATAATGTATGGGTACATATATATATATATATATATTATAGTATTATACATATAACCGAAGGGGAGAAACGCGTATTTATCCTGCTGCGGGACGCCTGTCGTTCCGGACGGTCGTCCTGCGACACACATGCGGCGGCGACGAATGATATATTATATTTATAATATTATATTATGATGAAAAATGCCCCATTCGAAAACGAAAAACGTCTGAATTTATTTTCGGTCGCGTGCGTGTGGCGCGTCCGTCCGACAATCTATCGAGATCGTAATATATTATATTACGGGAGACATCGGCGTACTATTAAGTATAATATGTATATTATACGGTCGGCGATGATTGACACGGACGCCTCGATCATCGGACGCGTACTATAGACCACGATATATATAGGTATATAGTAATATATTATGTGGAGAAAAACGCAGACGTGGGGTGCTGGCGTGCTGTGGTTGCAGATGCACTCATGGAGGAGGGAAACTTCGAATGGAAAAATGTATACCCACTACACTGCAGGACGAATGGACGAGGAAAATAAGTCTTAACCCAAACATTTGGAAACGATATATATATATATCCGTAAGCCTCTGTGTTACAGCAGTGACGACGAAAGCGTAATAACGAATACGTTAGAAACGATGGTCTATTATAATATATAATATAGGTATTATAAACATCACTGCTGCTGCTGCTGCACTACGCATATATATCATATGCTGCAGCCTACAGTCTAGACGCCATTTTTCTCGAGGTATAATATATATATACATTTTTTTTTGTAAATATAAACACGCGTAGACTATATTTAGATGACGATTTGTAAACGTGAGTGATATCGCATAAATACATTATTAAATAAAAAACAGCATAGGTATATATTATAACTATATTATACTTCTTTAAAAATCATTTTAGACATGCATCTCGTGTTTTAAAGTGTACCTAGTACCTACCTATGTATAGGTACCTATATTATTTTCTATGCTTTTATAGCGTGCATTTATTATATTCGTCCAAGGTAGAATTTTTCGATGAATCAAAATTAATCGATGTATACTACAGCGACTGGGAACGCCCAATAATAGCTGGTATACTCGTAGATTTATTAATTTACACAATATAATATAATATATACCATAAATACTATAGATAGGTATGTATACGTTTATATATCGTATGCATTATATTGCAATGATATAATTATCCTTATAAAGTATATAATCTACAGATATAAATTTCGATAGCATAATATATACGCTAGCGCACTCGCCACTTTAATGCATAATGGGCCATGTATAATATATACGGACTTGTAAGATATATATATATATATAATCAATTATATACGTTCTTTATATGCAGCGAGCCAGCAACGAAATGTCATAGGTATTTTATCTTAATATTTAAAAAAAATGCATGTAATATAACTGTGTACCTATAATGTTGCAGGATGATAGGTGATATAAAATGTTATATATTATGTAAAAATTATTCATGTTTCGGGACGATGTGATGCAATAATATATAACTTGTTTCCAAATAATATATGCATATATCTATGTATATTATACTCGCACCACGTGTGTTCATAATCGATAACATTCGATACTTAAATGATAAATTAAGTAGATTTGTGAAACAAAAAATCGATGGGTTTATTGTTTTCGAATATCTTGGAATAATCCGCTTACATAATTATAGAGGGGCATCTATATAATATATACTATATTTACACATGACGTGTAGATACGGTTACAGTTCACAGTTTACGCATAATATATGGCGTAGACATTCCAATTATAAATAGTTAAAAAAATATATACTATTTGGTTAACCGCGATCACATCACCATAATAAACATATAGCCTATATACCTATACCTACTATATACAGTCAGCATCTCTGCAAGTATAATATGTATATATAGGTATAATTATACTGTTATATATTATAAACACGTGCAGATTTATAGCTATCGTATAAAAATCGAATCTCGGCTAAATGGCGATCTACTATATAGCTGCTGCAGCCGACTGGGGATCGCGGTTTTATCGTGTGATGGACCGCGGGTGGGCAGTGGCGAAGAGTATATACGTGTATATAATATATACATTTACAAAATACTATGTCTATATAGGTGGGTATACAGTTGAGCTTGCACGCACTCAAACCATAAAACCGTGCGGCCCTCATCCTATCGTCATCACGCTTGGGATTGTGTGTGTATATATATATATATACCGGAATAATACCAGAGTATTGTAAATATATATATGTTACACGCATAAGCCGAGGTAATTACGAAACTGCTGCTGCAGCAATCTTGGTTGGATTTATCCTAGTCCTTAACTGACTTATACCCACCACTATCGTTACTGAAAGTATATACATCTTCAGTAGACAATAATACAATATATATATATATATAGCTATTATATATATATATGTGCATTAATGCATTATACAGGCGGTTAGAAATGTGTGCATTGTATATACTAAGATGATGGTGGATTTATACCTACTGCGTTGAGCATTACAGCTAGATATATCCACTAGCAAGACTTTTTGAAAAAATATATATTTGTAAACATTGTATACATTTGCAAAAAATTATAGTAGGTACCTATTATGTTTATTATTGATATAGGTATATATGGTAGTGACAGTGCTATATATAGTTTTTTGGTACCCAGCTATTCTCTTAATATAGGTATAATATATATGAAATAGTGCCTATAGAATGCAATACTCATTGATAAATTAATTTTTGCGGTACAGTAAAAAGATTGCGAGGTTGATTTTAATAATTTTAAAACGTTAACTGAAAATGAAAAGTCAATATTCTATTGAGTACACCTGTACATATTCCTACATTATTATAATAGATATCTATACGCAATTTAATAACAAATTATATGTTATATTCTAAATTTTAGTATATGTATTATTGCACTGCATCGATATCAGCTGCACAGTGCACACACGCTGCATGAAGCTATACAATTTAAAGAACCAATATATATCTTTTGACTATATAGATATACGATATACCTATATGCAATTTGAATATAATAACGATTTAAAAAACCATATTACTTTAGTATATGATGGTGTAAATATAATATTATATTACCCTATAAATGTGTACGTAGTACCTTAAAATAACAAAAATATTTAATATTGGATAAAATATTATGTTGCCTATATATAGATAGATTTTCCATAGGGTCGAGACAAAAAAATCGTTGAGATAAATGGCGCAAATTCTGTGTGCATATTATTATTACTATACCCAATTGAAACACCATACTATATAGGCGTTCAGACTTCAGGTACAATGTAATTTATTATTTTTTATAGGCGTATTGTATGCAGCCGGATACTGCAGCGGAACGCAGAAAAACAAAAAGATCGTCGAATTGTCGGCGATTTTCCGAGAGCAAATTAGTGAATATACCGTGCCAGAAGCCAGAGCTATATTGTTATATTATATAGATATATATATTATGTATAATAATGTACACATTTTGTTTTATCCAACGACTCTTTTCGGAACAGTTTCCGTCCCGCGATGAGAGGACCGTATACGGACGACGGACGCGAGTGAACACACGCACGTTCGCACGCACGCACACCACTTGCACCGACCGCCTAACGACCAATGGCGACGGCCATGGGTGTCGCCCCGGGGGCGATGGCCGCCGACCCGCGCTACCACCCCCGCCTATGGTGGTTGTTGTGCTCCCCCCCTCACCGCCACTGCCGCTCGAAAAGAATACGACGGGGAGTGTGATGCAGCCGCCGCCGAGAGGACCGATTTATTTTCGTTTTTACTTTTTACCCACAAGGAAAAAATATCGTTTCCCCAGAACACCGTGCAGCGTGTATCGATTGCCAGCAACAAAATTACTTTTCCTATATTATCTTTACTTATTGTGACGACATTTCCGTCGAAATTCCGTTCAAAATATATATGTTGTGCATCATAATGGTTTATAAATGTTCACCGCGCACACTATTGCGTGGGGTATATAACTATATACTTATAGCACCTAGTTCCAATATACCTATATAATATGATATTGATATACAGTTGCCAGTGATACACACTAAAGTAAAGTTACCTACTCAAAATCCAAATATATGTATAACTATCTAGCTATTCCTAAACTATAATCATACTGCAGGCATATTCTCATTACAGGACGGTTTCGACTTTAAATCGCACGCCACAGTATTAATAGTTATTTCGAATAAATTATTTGTATGTTATACTCTATAGTAATTATTATTAAATATGTATTTATGTATAACGAAGTAGGTACCTAAATAGTATCTATATATTACTTATAAATTATAATGATTCATATGAAATTCCATCCGGTGTTTGTTCATGTGCATTTATATCCCATATTGTATGCATAAATATGTCTATGACTATAAGTATACATATAGGCATATAGCCATATATAGGTATAGCTATTGCCTATTTATACCTACCCATAAGTACTAACGAACTATGAGCTATAGGAAAGCAGAACACGCTGCATGGGGGAAAGTTACCTATAATATAATATAAGTCAATTGAACACATATATACATAGGTATGCAAATTTTACAGTACTACACTATTTGAATCATATACCGTCTATTATTTTATCTATAACACCTATCATATTGAATTTTCTCTGTTGTTTAAGATATATTCACTCAATTGTGTATATGTTCATCCGACTAAAAATAAATATTGATCTGTACAAATTAAACATCAAATCATCGTCGATATTTATTTCGATTTTGTACCAATTACTTTCTGGTAGCGGTTAATTATCTATTAACTATTAAGTTACAAAATAGTAACTTTCGTAACTTATAATATAATATATAATAATACAAGTATTTTTAAATTATTATTTTTATTATTAAAACTATATGTTTTTAATTCAGTTAAAACTAATTTTCATTCAAATAAAACTAAAACTAGAAAATGAATTATTAAACCAGTCGATAATGTCGATTACGCCACTGTCGGATGTTGGCACGATATTTAATGTGTTTATGGGAACTTACGATGGTGGTAGTAATTTCACATTGTAACAAATATTTTATTTTATACTGTGTTATTGTATATAGGTACAGCCGTAAATGTTCTCCCCCGATGCCTATTACAGACTTCATTATTTGATATCCGGGTCCTTTACCCAGATAGCATTTTGTAATGATAATATTATAATAGTATTATAATAATGTTAAACTAATATTATTCGTGATTATAATGTTATAATTATATTATTAAACAAAAAATTGCTATCTGGGATATTGATGACCAATCAAGTTGATAAACACGCCACTCAGAACATAATATACACACACATTCAGTTATATATTCCCTAATTCCCTATATTATATTGATCTATAAATTCCCTTATTTGTATCTATTTGGTTTAACCCTCAGAATTAATTTAAATATATCTATTATTATTTATTACTTAAATTACCTAATAATGGATGGTATATAATTATATACCATCCACCACAATTGGAATTTCCTGGGCATGCCACTGCACACGCGTTTATATAAAATATAAATATTGTACAAAGTTATTATTTCCTAAATAGGCTAATACTTGGTTAAGTATGATACTAGAAATGCAAAATGTAGGTACCTATACCTATTTATTACTGATTTATATTATTTATTTGTCTTTCGATATTATTATATTATACAATATAATATCTACCGCGTATAAGTAGCTACCTATATAAATTATATCAGTCGTGAAATTCCTTCCGGTCTTTGTCGTCGATTATATAGGTCCCTGCATTATAATATAATATGTGGCCATCATATTATATTAAGCACTGCGCATAATATAATATACAAATATTATATTATATAACGTGTAGGTATATATTTTATCAATGATAATATATTATATTATTATTATAATATACAGTGTACCTCTATTAGGTATATTATATATTTTACCAGTATAATATAAAATGGACAATTCATTATATGATAGTATGATACAGCTTATACGCACGCATAAATAAATGAGTAAAATAAAAAATATTGAAAAAATTATAAAATAACGTTTTTCTGAGCGTGTATAAACATAATTCATCGGATTACAAAATACACGCAGCACATGAGCGTTTTTCTATAACACAGGTATCATATTATTTAAGCATATAATAGGTATATAATATGATATTATATACCTACCTTGGTATAAATTAATAATATATACCTATAATATAGGTATAAGTGCGTAAACGTCGTGTGATAAATAATATTATTATACAAACGCATGTATATAGGGCGTTTTCTCGGAATAGTGAATCCGTCTATTACAACAAAATAATTCATATACAATAGGTATATATTATAATATAATTTTATAGGTATAAACACTTAACACCCATAAACGCGTATCTTTGTCGCATATATACTCACTGCAGGACACGTTAAATTCGGTGGCCCTGGGAATTTACGACTTTTGACAAGCACATCGCTTTAGGTACCTATATCAATATTTCATACGCATTTATATATATTGTAATATTGTATAATATTATATAATGTTACAAAGTCAAATACATCGATAGTATACATTGTATAGGTTATATATACACAATTTATATAATAACTCGTTGTATATAAATATACGGCGGATATAATATATAGCACGATATTCACCCGGCCCGTTTGATCGTCACATATTTTTATAATATATATATATATTGTATAACATCACAGTGTGGGTAGGTTATATATTTTACGTACCTATATAAACGAAAAATTAACAACAAAAACGCGTTTTCATTCGATATAAAATATATTGTATAGTCCGAGGCGTGCAGCGTTTCACATATACATAGGTAGGTACTACATGAAACAAAATTACAATATTCCACCAATAATTTACCGATCGTATATCTTGGCATATATTATAATATAGGCACATACACCGCACACGCGAACCTATATCGCAGCATATATTATTTGTACGTCTATATACTACATACTTTGTATATGCATAAAATTGTGTTTTAATAAATTATCGGCCATCGTAGGTAAATACCTAAAATATATTTTATATTATACGTGTCGTATATATAATAACACACGGCTATTGAAAAATATTATACGTGTATATTATTATTAAGATTACAGATAGGCGGGAGTAGGTAGGTATATTATAATATATATACATCGCGTGTTGGCGAAATCGCGTGATTTACGGTCCGGCTTGCGAATAGTATATTTTTTTCCATTCAAAAAATGGTTAGGGGAAAATAATATGGGTGTATATATGTAGGTACGCTGTAGCACACACATACATTATAATATAGGGACCTCTAATAATAATAAATTAATAAATATTAACATACGACAGAATATACATTATAATAATAATAACAACGCATATAATATTATAGATAGCCAGATAGGTTTAGCGATATAGGTAGGTACTATATGTAGGTATATGCTGGTAATTTTGAAACGAGCGGCTCTCGTGTATTAGATATTACAGATATATTATTATGTATAGGTATTACATATTATGCAGCGCAACCTATAACTCTGTGGGATACGAATAAGTCGTCGTTCGACGATGCAAGATACGCCCAGTTTTTTATTTTTACCTTAATAACAAGATTCGGAATTATTATTATAATCCAACGGGTGGATATAATATATTGTGTAGGTATATAAATTATACGTAATACAAAATACGACTGTTTGACGGTGAATCGTTCTCCTCGGATTAAATTATGACACACACGGACCCAGTGGGTACCTACCTATATATTATACCTATCTGTAGATAATATACTAACAGAAGTGCGGTATATTATATTATAGTACAAAAAAAATATACGATATTATTACATGCAGTAGATCCTACATAGGTCTTATGATACGTATATATTTAAAGACATTTTTGGTTGCGCCCCGCAGCGGACGATGACGATGGCGCGACGACTTTATAATATACACATATTATTTATTATTTAATATTTTAATACGTGGGATTGTGACAGAAGAGACAGAATTTACAGAATTTACATTATTTGTCCTTTTTTTATTTTAATACAGTGTACAGATTAGGTACAGATATAACAATGTTTCTGGGGAGTTATAATATATTAATCCTATACGGAGTGTCGTATATAAAGTTGAACAAAGTGGGATTATGTAGATACATAATATTACGTATAAGATTCTCCTAATATCTTAATATGTATATAGGTAATGAATATAAATCATATTTTTATATAACAAAATAATATAATATGTGTGTGCGTATAGCAATATATTTTTATTCACTAATATATTATATTGAAGTCAATGAACGGGCAGAATATTAATACCTATATAATTTAGGCGGTACATTGTATTACATTAAATATTATGACTGATATTTATTTTGATAATTTTTATTTTGTATAATAGATATGTTAATATTTCTTTTTAGAAAAACTATGTATTAATTAAATTAAAAAAAAAATTAATGTGATAGGTATATACCTACACACACACACAAATATATAAATATTAAATAGGACATATAAATATCTATAATAGAATATTATTAAAATTGAAAATGATCTGTCCTGTCTAATAATTACTTATGATAAATAATAGTTATAAGTTAACTTACCATTTAAATAAACCTAATATGTAACAAATAAATAATTAAATATTTATAGAAAAAAATTGATCATATTTTGTATTTAATTGTTTTAAATTATATTTGTATTAAAAACTTGGGTTGGTACCTAAGCGGAAAAAAATCTCTGGAATTAAAACCCCCGGATAAAAAATCACTGAATTGTTATTTATTTTATTGATAGTTCACATTGCGTGTCGCCATACTATAATAATAATACCTATACGCATTAAAATATTAAATTCAAACTACCTATATAATATAGAGGTTATACCTATACTCATTGAAATATATTTTAATATAAAATTATTTAGAAACTATTAATTGACTAAAAAATATTGTATTATTATTTCTATTGATGTGTTTTGTGTAATTTTATTGTTTTTGATTGCATTATTACTTATGAATCTGCCAAACCTACCTATATACTTGGTACCTGTATACTTACCGGCTACTATAGAATCACTAATCACTATATATTATACTATACATTTATACCTGAAGATTTCATGCTTAAGCATAACTCTTATTTTAAGATTTTACATTATAATTTTCAAGTATAGGTATGTATAGAATATGATTATGAAATAAGAAAGAATATAACTATAAAAATGAATGTTGGTTTCTAATTATTATATTATCTATTACAACTATGTATTATGTCAACCAATAAAATATAGTAGGTAGGTATAATATATACATTATCATTTATAATTAATATCTGATTTATGCATATTCTATATTTTACAATTTGTATTTTAATAAATTTTAATTTACTAAAATATACACACTAGTGTATACATTTTAATCCATATAATATAATAGATATACATTTTGTTTTAATAATTTTAGAATGAAAATAATTAAATTAATCATCACTAATTTATTATAATCAGCATATCAAAACTGTAATACCTATATAATATTACATGCCTAATTACCTTATAGGTAATAAGTATAAATAATTAAAATAAATAAATTATCAAATATAATATAGGTATTATATATTGGTAATCTGATGCATATTATAGCCATCATTCTGCAGCTGTCATAAATAATGCTTTACCTACTGTATGGAAGAAAATCCACCACACCGATGATTAATATATTATTTAAAATTTTGTTTTCCATAAACTAACAATATATAATTAGACACAGAGTAAAGGGCGTTTAATTTGTTTAATTAAATTGAATAATGTAATGAAATTATGTATACGCACGATGCAAGTGATGAGCGATTACAAATCGAAGGTGAATTGTTTCGTATGTTACTTTTGTACTTCAATAGGGGAAATACATATATTATAATAATATGAACTTGGCCTATACATTGCAATTGGTGATGGGTACAAATGCAATACATACAATAACACACATATAATATGTCTATATATAAGCATATGCGTTATATACTTATATATGTAAACCATTGTTTTGTACAATGACGAATATAATTTATTCGCTGTCTCGTAAACAACAATTTGCTTGACATTGAACAATACTGTTCAAGTGACGTTTGTGCGATACGCGCTGAGTATCTGTTGGACATATAATACATATCTATATATACCTGTATATATACATATAATACATATCTATATATACCTATATATATATATAGAATATAGATATAAGTGAATTGTATATATTATATACATATGATGTATTCTGTATACTATCCGTACATTCGTATCCTCACATGAAACGCTGTTCAATATTATAATTGAATTTTATCAATTTAAAATACAAAGTAGGTATTAAGAAATATGATTGGTAGATATTGTAATAAATTTGACATATGGTGAAGGTTAAATAAATTGCACAAATAAGGTAGTGAAAAGTCTATTTCTCTTCATTCCGATGCGGTGTATTATAATTTATAAGTTATTTTTTATTTTCAACACATGCATATTTTATATATTTTCACTACAATTAAAATCGAATCCAAAATGCAAATCAACAATATATTATGATACGTAATGAAATCTTTAAATTTTTAATTTTTTTTTTTAATTTTAGTCGAAATATACAATCTACTTGTATCAGTAGACATAATAAGTATAAATGGTATAATTATATCTTAAGTCAGATAACATGAGTACAACATTTTGAATTAAGAAGCCACCCAATTATAACACTTTATTAAAACCTTATTATAGGTATAGATGAGAAGTGACGTATATGGAATAGGTACCTATTTTATATGGGATAGTCAATTATTTCACTAACTATACTAGGCGTTATCAATTGTCGTATTTGATTGAAACTTGATATTTAGTTATTAGTATTATAAGACATATGGTAATTACTGATATCACAGCACTGTAATTAAATAGAATAAAACAAATTTTTTGTCTTTCCTAACCACAAAAACTCTAGAAAGTTTATTTATTTTACTTATAAGTTATAAGTTATAAGTAAAGTTTTTAAATTATAAATGTTATAGTAGTATAGAACCTACGTCTGAAAAGCTTATGAAATTAATTTTTAAACATCAGGACTTAAAAAATTTAAATTTATTCTTGTTAATAACCTATTCCATATAAATTACCAACACATTTTTATGAATGGTAAAATTCAAAATGTTTACATTATCGTCATTATATTAAAGTCGGTACCTTGAAGTGGTTCACGTCAAAAGAATGTAGGAACCTATTTTAGAACAGTTTTAAATTAATATGATATTAATGGTTTTCCAATAACATCAAAACTGAATTCACTGAAGATCCAAAAATAAAATGGTATTCCATATTCATTGCTTCTCCTCTAATATATTAATTTATCTATTCCAAAAGTCTTCGATCGACATCCCGGATCATTATTTAAAATACCTATTTATTAGAATGGGAATATTGTATATACTGATAAATTATATTATAAACACATACAATAATATGTATTTTATATATGAGAATAGAAGAAGGTATTTTCATAATAATTCAATATAAATTCAAACAATATATCTATATTATATATATTCTATAATATAGGTAGGTATAGTAATTATTACTTTGATCAGCTTGCGTGCTACTTATGACGATAACGCGGTCTGTCATGATTTATAAATCGTATATACGGTACCTATACCTAATAACGCGCCTATCCAATAACGAACACTGTACATCAGACAAGTGATAAAATATAATAATTATAATATTGTAATAAATAATAAATAATAATAATAATTAATAACAATAATATAATAATATTATTAACGTCGTTATCATTATGCGAGCTATGGTGGTGGTGACGGTGGTGGTGGCGACAGCGGCGGCGGCGATAGACGGAAAAACACGAACATAATAATAATAATAATAATTTTTATTATTATTACGTCGAACGCAGAACTCTCTCGGCGAGAGACTCGCGAAAGAGCATGGAAAAATATCCCCTCGGACCAGCGCTGTCCGACCATGGGTCCCTGGTGTCGTACACCGACACGCGTATGACGTTGTGCACACGTGTGTCCGCGCGGCCACTCCGGTCGCGCGCCACCGTCGCCCGTCCTTCTTTCTCTCGCTCCCTCGGAGTGCACCGCTCGCGCGGACCACGGCGTCGGTGACGGCGAAGCGGTCGTATTTTTTCCCTCCCGCCGCCGCATGTCCTGTACCGCCGGCACGCTGGTGCATCCGCGGATGCACTTTCGCGGCGGTTGTAAATGCACTCGCCGCCGCCGATGTGAATTCGCGTTGTCAGACGCCGCCGCTGCCGGCATCGATTTTTCGCGTCGTTCGTCTCGTTTAAACCGCGACTGCAGATTTTGAAATCACGCAAAGGCAGGTAAAACGCACTAACGGTACCTTTCCAGTCTTACAATAATTTTACGAGTTACCCCAAGCCGAAAAACACTGTAGCGGATTAAACGAACGGTTTATGTTTATACCTATCTAAACGGTTATATGAATTTTTTTCTTCAATTTTTCATGGCCGTCTCGGATAAGCCGTTAGGCTGAGTCGTGCACACTTACACCGGTCTTATACGCGACGATAATATTATTATTATGTATTAAAAAACGTATAATATAGGTATGAACGATGAAATGATAATTTTTCGGTAGGGATGACGTTTCGGCGGCCGTGGCGGGCGAATAACGAAGCGATTGCGCCCACTACGCCCGACCCGGGCCGTCCGGCGGTGCGTGGCTTTTTTTGGCAATAGTGTTTTTTTTTCGGCGTTAGCCCGGGCGGGGACGCGGCCAATGGGACGCGGGCGCATGGGCGGAACGGCGTTGCCGAAAAAAATGAACGAAAACGACGAGGGAGAGAGACAGAGTAAGAGGTGAACCGGCCGAGAGACAGAGACGGCACATAATATAACAATAATAATAATATTACATAGGTAGTTGTTCCAGAATAATAATATGAACGAATATTATATAAGACGTGTAATAATGCGTGAATACAATTTTGTATCGACTGTAGGGTATTATATTGTTGATATTTTACAGATACTATTAATTTTTTAATTGCGGTAATCGCGTCGGAAAACAATCGTCGGTAATGACTGACCGGTAATTTATTACTGATAAAACAATAATATTATTAAATAATGGAGTACCGACCGATGGCGACCGTGCGGCGGCGGCAACCCAAAACCATCATAAGATTGCTGTTATTATTATTATTATTACTTTTCCCGTAGTGGTTGCGTCGGTATCGTTTGTCCGCGGACACCCGCCGTCAAAACCGCGAGTCGAGTGTGTGTGGCCGGCCGCGGGCGCCGCGGAATCGACGACCATCATGCATATACCGCGGACTGAGTACCAGGACACTATGAGCCAGGCGCGCGAGTCGGACGGCCGCCACCCGAACTATCGGCCGCCGAGCCGTCACCGCCGCCGTCAAAAACGCCGCCGTCGGCACCACAATCGCTGCCGCGGCGGTCGCTGCCCATCTCTGGACGATCAACGGACAAGTCGCGGCGGTAAGCGACGGTTCTGTACCAGGGGCATAGCAACCGGCAGCGCTCATTTCGCGTCGACAACGTAGCGTAGTGTTATTATTATTATTATTATTCATTGGCATTGCGATCGTTATTGTATGCGTCTTATTTTCTTCTACATTGTTACCACGTTCTTCGCACCAACAATATTTCAATTTACATTATTACATTTTATTAATATGAATTTGTGCTGTCTAACTATGCGTTGCATTCTACTATATAGGATATGTAAGATAAAATTATATACATGAAAAATGCCTATTAAAAAATACTAAGATTTAGTATTTAGTATTTTTTTTTTAAATTAAGGGGTACTTATATTATTTAACATACCTTCAGTAATGACCTTATCAGAACGATTTGACTACAAAAACGAGAACAATTATTGTATAATTATAAGTTATAAATATTATATATTTTCAAAAAAAGGTAGGCAAGCGTTCTGCTATAAGTACGTATTAAGTGTCGTGTTGATTCTTGTAAAGGATGTGTTAAATTTGAATTAAATTATAGAAAACCACTGTTTAAAAAAAAACGATTCTGAGTGAAGACGTTCTCACAGCCTGTACCTATATTATAATGATATTTTAAAATTACAAAAAAATACTAAAATCGTTATTCTTCGTTTAAAAATCTAACTTCGTCCAAATTTGAATTTAAAATATCTACATAAAAAAATACATACAACAAAAATCAAAATTGATTTATTTCAAAAACTTAATTGCGTATAAATTCCCGCTTTTCCTTAATTAATTTTTGTTTTTCCCGACACTTTAAAAAACTACTAGGAATTTTAAATTTTTACTTCTCAAATGCACCAATTACATTCACTTTCTCGTCAGTAATGTTACTTATGTTGTAAGTTAAAGCATTATTTCGACTACTTATCGTGTATACAGACACAACAATTTTTTTTTTAAATCCTGATATCTGGTAACTCGTAACTGTGTGACATAAACGTAGCATGTTACTCTATAATTTCTACTTCGCCGTTTCATACATTTTATGAATCATAATTATGTATTAATAAGTAACAATTTATTATATATACATAGGTATACCTAGTGGGAATTAGATCATTTTACATTGTATTCATTTCTACGGCGATAAACAAAGCGTTAGAAAAAATTTAATTAGAAAAATAAAATATCTGTATCCAGCCCAAAAACATATTATGTTCAAATAAAAAACACATATCTTTGTAAAATCGTTATAATATAAATACATTTATGATCGCTCCGCTCAGAATCCAAAACAGGTGTACCTACCTACCTATAATAATAGGTACCTATATTTTATAAAATATTACCATTTTAAGGCTTATTAATTTCATGAAACAATAAAAATATCGTAAAAACCGAAATACAATATTATTATGACTGAGATTGATATTAAGTAAATGCACACTAAATTTCGGCATTATTGTCTCATGGACCATGACTGATGCTGTGTGACGTACCCTATACCAAAATTGTGATTCGGCGCTGTTTTAATTTCAAATTTCAAATCGTGTTCATATGAATACAATATTTATTTCGAAATTAATTTAAAATATATGCGTGATAATTTTGAAAATGATAACGCAACGAAAATATTATTTTTGCACTTATATAACCGTAAAATATGTACCGGTAAATATATATTATAAGCTCATGAAACGATGACTCGTAAAAAGAATAAACCAACATCGTGTAGGTATATATAACATTATAACGTATACCTAATATATGCATTTGTGCATAATAATTTATTATATTAAATTGTTAACTTTTAAAAAGCACTTATATTTACATACCTGAACTTCGAGTTCGTGGGGACTTCCGATCGGAGACGAATTTATGAACTGACTTGAGGGTCATACTCGGCTGTGATGTGCACATCATCGGACCCGGATGGTATACTGACGGACGGCAAACACGATAATAATATAATACTCCCAGCTTGAAAAAGGATTGTGTCGACGGAGGAATTTTAGTATACGAGAAAAAAACCAACCATGGTATATTATAGGTAAAGTGTATACATGGGTTATAAAATAATAACAATAATATATGCGTGTCTGGCACGGCGGGCGCACACTAAAAGGGTCATTTTCGAGAAAATGTGGGTCGACAATATTTACTTATATATTTTTTGCTCAGCCCCGTCAATTTGTTTCAGTCTTTATTCCCTTGGCTAAATTACATATATTATATTGTACTGTGTGCGTACCGGGTCACCGCGATATACAACAACAACGACGAAATGGTTGACCTAGATTTTTTTTCTGTAATTTTTTTCATACTTTTCCCGTCTCGTCGATAGATGACAACAGTGTACCAATGTTTGTATACAATATAATATATAATAATGTTCCACCACGTTATGCCGTCACAGGCGAAAACCATAATGCGGCCGGTCGAAACATTTAAATATATACTTAACATATATTATATACTTAATATTTGACCACTTCTATACATAATTTACAACATGATAATTTGAATATTCCCACAGGCTTGCGCAGAGTTCCAAGTGAATTACGTTCACGACGAGGCAAGAAAATAATTTCACGGCGATGTTATTATTACTATTATTTTTATAATTTTTTTATATTTGCATCGACCCCCGACAGAGGGAATATAATATATACAAGAATGTGTACTACATAATATGTATCATATCATAGTATTTAAACAAATAATACGTGTGTATGTAGTTATTATTATTATTATAAATGTAGGTGGTGTAAAAATTCGCGTATACACAAGTTATATTGTCTGTGGAAAACAGTGGAAAAAAATTTTATGAACTAATTTAATGTCGTTTTAACGATGCTATATAACGAGCACTAAAGCTCACATTAAATCGTTTTGCTATTTGTGGCCTGTGAATTAAGATATACACGAGTATGTACAAGTTTAATGGTTCGGCGTCTTGTTTACATAGATAGGTATATATTATTATATTACTGCAATATCAGAAAACAACACCTATTTAAGTGAAATATGTTTTACCTGTAAATATTAACATAATATGTATTAATACATGTAATTACACCTATGAGATATGTGTGTGTAGGAATAGGTACATTATATCGTTGTCACATAAATCAATACATATACAAGAAAAAATATAATTAGGTATAGGTATAGCTCAATTTTAGATTCTGAGTGGAAGGATGAATGAAGATATTGATCTTATACAATGATGTGTTTTATTTGTGTATCTAAAGCACAAATTTGTGCTTAGACAAAATTGAAAATAGAACAAATGATTCAACTTCAATATTTCAAATCTTTTCTGCGGGTACCTACCTATTATAGGAAAGTGAAACTTGTTGGTACTTTGGAGGTCAAAAGTAAAAATTATCAGTGTCTATTTAAGTACTTTTAATAATAAGGAAAAACAAAAAATTAAATATTCACTCAAAACCAGTTTTTGTCAAAATCAATTTTGTTGTTGTTTAAAAAGGAATACCCATACAGCAAATCGGTTACCTATTAAGCAAACTTTTAGATTTGAGATATTATTAAAAAAATATTAACTAAATCTATACTGAACCTATAAGACGATTCCTATTAATTACCTACGTCTCAGAGTTACAAAATAATATTACTACGCGCGCGTCTACATACGAGTAGGTACTTATACATATACTACATAGATACTAGATGGTATGTATATAGACACGTGTTTTTAAATAAATGAAAAATATAGGTGTGTAATATATATGTATATTATGTATAATATATTGTATATTATTTGAATTAAATTTATATAATCTAAAATAATACTTATCAGTTAGGTATCATACTGCTAATTTATTACCGCTATAATAATTGATGAAACCTACAGTTCCACCCCCCACAGTACCAAAGGCTAATGACCTAAGTTGTCGAAGCTTCAACCAAAAAAAAAAAAAAATAATTGATGATATTGCAGATTATTAACTATTGGTACCTAATAGGTGTATTAAATAACTATAAATTGACAATCGAGAGTAAAAGAAGCAGATTAAAACAATTATATTTAAGCAATTATATGATTGGACCAAGATTATAAGAAATAAGTGTTAATATTAAAGTATTAAAACTATATGATATAATATAATATAAAGTCTAAAACATTAAAAAAATTCAAATTCTCTGTTTCGTTGTAAAATATGGAGATAAAATATAATATTTGTACGAGTTATAAATAACATAATATGCAGATTATGTATACGGTAAAGAGTATTATTGGTTATTTGTACGTAGTGCGACCGTACTTAAGGCTAATCTAATCAATAATAAATAATTATTATTGTACCAATTGTAATTTCTTATCAAAATATTAACGTAGATAAAGTAAATTTTGACATATAACTTTTAGTAGGTACCTAGCAAAATTAATTGTTTTATTACTTGGTAATTAGATTATTTTTTGGAAAATCTGATAAAATATAAACAGTTTCGAATGAATAATCGGTCACTTTGATTACTCATAATCAGTAATCAGTATAATCTTGTTTGAAAATTAATTTTTTAAGACTTCATAATTTGTCAAAATGTGATACTTAAACGAGAAATATTTTCAGTATCATCCTTTAACAATTTCAGTTATTTCATTGTTATTAAAAAAATATTGAGACTTGAAACTTTTCACCATTACGTAGATTATTATTATTATTTTCCATGTACAATACAATTTTCATTAATTTATATAATCTTATTTTACACTTTTTATCCCACGAACCTATTGCACCGTATAATATTATACGTCGTCATTGACTTATAAGTTATTAGCAATTTTCATTAACAATAATAAAAATTTAACGTAATAGGTATAGGTACTGAATTGGAAGTGACGAACTGAATGATGATAAGTAGTATGTACATACGTCCCAGCTACAATCGAAATCTACATAATATATATTATAAACCTATAGCAGAGATAAGTACATACTTCCTCGGTTTTATAAAAATATTTATATTTTAAAAACTGGTTTTACAAATTGAAGCATTAGCAAAAGAAAAAAGTAAAAACAACCGTGCAATTTATGTGCAAAAATAACTATACCTAATGGTTATTATAATAAAATATACAATTATAAGTATTCACGTATTATAAATACCTATTAAAACCACATTAATATTGCTTTTCAATTTTGTATTATTTATTTTACAAATTTTTTCCTAGACATTATATTATAGGCACTAGTTTCAGATAAAAATTGAAATATTCATAAACATAGGTATTAACAATTTGTAGGTATACGTTTGTAAGTTTAAAACAACATCATAATTTATCAAAATGTATTTATTTTTTATTTTGGTCTATAAACTATATTCTATAATATACATATTAATATAATATATTATTATACCCTAACATTTTATATTATTGCATGATAACATATGAAGATAAGATTATGAAAATCATGTGCCGGGTGTCCGTGGGTATATAATATAATATTACGATCGGGCATATAATATAATATATTATTAAACACACAATACATGTTGTTATAGGAATATTGGAGTACATAATTTTATTTTTTGTCGCAGTGTTAGCTTCGCACCATTTCTTATTATTTTTATCTTTATAAGTGCTACGCTCGTAAATTCTGTTAAATTCTAATAAAAAAAAAAAGTAGAAATTGATAACTATAGGTACTTAAGTATAGTTTTGTGTAGGAACTTTTGTAACATTTTTGTCTTATATACCTATACCTTTTTATAGAAGAGTAAAAGTTACATTCACGGCTATAAGCAGTTGTAATTTCTATACATGTTATTTATTATTATAGGTACAAGGTAATATAACACAATACTATAAATATAAAATATAGATTATAGTAACTGGCCCCATACAGAGTATTAGTTATATAATAATATATCGTATAACAGGTAATATAGGTATACGTTTCAGTCACAAAGATTTTTGCCATATTTCGTCATTGTATTATTGATTTATAAAGCAGTTTTCAGCCCTAAAATCTACTGCCGTAGATTACTCCGTAATTCGAATACCTATATATCTACTATAATATTAAATTGCATTTAAATATATCTATATCTAAATTTTCGGTTATGTGCACACGGAAATGAGTGTAAATAGGTGGAATGGATATTTAATAATTTTATATAGTCATATACTCATATATAGGTATATTATTTATCTATGAGTCAATGAGTTATGATAATATCATCGATATTTCGTGCCAATCTTTTCTAAATGAATATAAAAAGGGGCATAAAAAAAAATCATTCATATAGAATTGGTCAAAAAATAAATCACGAACTTGATTGAATTGTTCAGTATTTCTGTTATTATACATAAGTAGACATAGGATATATTATAGCCAGTAGCCACATAAATACATTTGTACAGCAGCATATTTGGGCATGCAGATCTGGAAACGTATTGCGATGCTGCTGTGTAGTTTTTTTATAAGACAAACTTTAAGATTAAATATGTGTAAAAATACCCTGCAAACATACAGAGATTTAAATCGAGCTAGCTTCAGTATATTACATATAGGTACATGTTGTACAGTACATATACACAGTGGCGTAAATTGGGCTGGATTGTTAGGGTTGCAATAAGTTTTTAGGTTGGACAGACTTTTAGGGGGCTTAGCGCCACAACCCCCCTCCCCCTAAAATGTTTTATTTTATTCTATATTTCACATAACAAGTACATAAACTCAACAAAACTATTTTAACCTTAAATGCTTAAACACATATTGTCATATTGTATCTATTGGTAATTGGTATATATTATGAATATGCACTGTAATTAATAGGGTAATAATTAGGTACTTACCGACCACTTTCAATAAAATATGTATAATTTTCTTAAAGAATATATGATTACATAAAATACAACAATTATTTTATTTAATAAAATTTATATAACAGCTGCCATTTAGATTTTTATAATATATTATGTACCTACTACCTATTTATATTTGTATTTGTATGTTTAAATACATATTTATCACTTTTATATTACACAAATTAACCAAAACATCAACTATTATTTATTTAACGTAGGTAACTAGTTACAAAATTATCACTTTGAATTAATGTAGAAGAATTTAACAAAATATCCTGAAATATTTAATGATATTTAATTAATATAAATATAATTACAATAAATTGTATATGAATACTAAATATATGATATGAAATTATTAAAATTATTCACTATATTTAGGTATCATATTTAATCTTTTTTTTGGGGAATGAAGGTTTTCTTCAGATAAGCTAACATTTTTCTCAGCATTTGTATTAGTATTTTTCTAATAAGCAGGTACAACAATTAGTACCAAAATAATACAACAAATATATACCAAAATAAATTTAATTTGCTCAATAATATAATATTACCTTAATAATTACCCTATAGATCAAATATAAATTGTTTTATTTGTAAAAATTGTAGTTTTAAATTTTAATATAATATAGGTAAATCAGTAATATATTTGAAGAGCTATTTTAAACTTAATGCATACTATATGAATATGTGTATTAAACAAATATACGAATTCAAAGAAAAAATACACACTTACTTTCGATTTTTCGATATTTTTACAAAATATTTATCTATTTTAGTTTGTTAAGTTGTAGAGCTGTCGAAATACTTTTAATTTTGGATCGTTCACGGATAAGATATAAATACAAAAGTCAAGAATAAATTCATGTATAAAACAACCGAATAATAATTTTAAGCTATGAAACATGTTTTCACTATCAGCTGCCATCGAGACTCGAGTCAGCTGATCACAATAAAATATAAATATCCATATAGGTATAATAATAGAAAATGGTTAATAACAAAACTAAAAATAAATGTGAAAATTATATAATATTATAATAATTCCAATGCTTCAAAAGTTCAAAACAAAGTTAAACATTGGTTCTCAAAATATAAATTAGTTAATTTATTATTATATTGGTAAATCAATTTTTCGAAAACTGAAATCGTGATTTTTAGAGTCGCAAAAAGATACTCTTGCGACCCTATGATATTTTTTCAGGGGTCGCAAGTGCGACCCCGTGCGACCCCCAGTTTACGCCACTGCATATACATATATTATAATATAGGTATTACCGTATAGGTAAAGGTACAGTCAGGTACGTACAATGTACCTACCTTTATCTAACTCTAACTCTATTACAATTTACATGTTTATACACAATATAGGTACAAGTGTGTCGACGCGCATTCACATTAATTTAGTGGGTTAGGAATCTTCGCGAGACGAAAAACAACAAAAGACACGTACTTAATCACAGTACATAATAAATAAAATAGGTAATTTTATGTTACTCTATTGGCAAAACAAATATTAACACCGTGAGCGCTGTTGAATGTTGATGCCTGTGCGTATTGATGATTAAGCGGATTCCCCGTGATTTCCTACTTGCGGAGTCGGGATACTATAGTACCTAATATATATATTATCAGCTTGTAAGTATTTTTCCGATATTTCGTATACGTTATGCTTTTAATGAAGTAGATTTGAAAATATTAGTAGAAATTTTACTTACCAACGTATATACAGTTAGCTCTGCTATACCAGCGTATAAAGTTTCAATAACGAAGTTAATTTATTAGAAAAAGTAAAATAACCAATATAAAACTGTATCTAGATATCCCGTAATGGAAGGTATAAATTGTTTCCACGACAACGCGTTTTGTTAATTCGCTTTCCCAATACACAATGAGTATTATTATACTACTGCAGGTGCAGAAGCGTAGTATAAGTATATGTAATGAATTATATTATGTTTATTATAATATTCCGTGATGATTGTCGAAATTCAGTTTTTTTTCAATAACTAATATGAATGTTTGGGTATTTATATATAGGTATACCTATATATTTCTATATAGGTAACGTTTAGTTTCTGATTCAAGGCCCTTTTAGTCTCTTTATACGACAGGCAAGTACACTCGTTGGCTTGTTAATTATCTTGAATTACCTAGTAAAATTGATTTTTTTTTTTTGTTTATCGATTTTGATATTTATTTTGTTTATACTATACTAAACGATCTATAACAAATATGACTTAAATAAGGTGTATTTATTTTATACAAGTACCCTATAATATTCACATACTTAATATTACGTAAATACCTATATGGATATTTTATAAGTTTTTTTTTTAAAAATTATTTCAACGGAAAGTAGGATGCATTTATGTATTTTTTTATTGCATTACTAGGTATTGATTAGTCGATTATCGACTTATATGAATTTGGTATATCAAGTTTCATGATAAAAATTTAAAATTGTTGTTATCACCCATTTATAATACATGCATACAGACATTCACTATATCATTATAGTGGTGCCGATACCTTTAGGCCATCGTGTCCCGTTGTCGACACGTGTTGCTGCGACGAGTACTGCGGAGAGAAAACGACATGGAAACCCCGTCGATCAAGCGACTGAGATCATTATACGGGTGACACCATCATCATCGCCATGTTTGTTACACCGCCTCTTTCCCGGTCCCATCATTATTAATCCTGCATGCAGTCATGCGTGGCTCTCTGTTGTTAATATACAATACATATATATTATCGGCTCTGGTCGGGAATTATAGTACCAATTTAAGCTTCTTAAATCATGCGCCGACTTAAGTCGTAAAGACCAAAGTTTTTGGGGACTTGGGATGATAATATAATATATGCATGTTATAAATTAAGAAAATTATATAGAATCTTTACTATATTATATTATACTTAGGTAATATAAAATATTGTGTTGATATACGAGCCAATCACAACAGCCCTATAATTATTTTTAAATGAATAAAATATGTATATATTACCTACACCTGTAAGGCTGTACCTGTTTTAGGCTGAACAATGTATAGGAGGTATCTATAATGCTATACCTATTCGTAAATATTATAGGTCCCACTAATTATTGTGTTTGAAGGAATTAGTGAGTCGCGTAGAAACGGGAAACAAACAGTCGAGTTGATCGAAAAAAGGGTGATAAAAAATCTTGGCAACAAGAAAAAATCTCCGTTCACAAAACAAATCGCCCGTCGTCACGTCTATTACCCTATATTATGCCACGGGTGTAGTATATACTACAATATACGCGTATAAACATTTTACACACGATCGTATGTATACATATATATAAATATATATAAATGTTTTTATGCGTAATGCCATTACGCACTTTATGGGCCCATAACGTTCTCACGTACTCCTGTCCGCCGTATTTTTATGATTTCACTTTCGATGTACGACAATAATTAGCTGACCCCAACTATAACGGGCCCGGAGGCTGATTTATTATATACGACGGCCAGATATCCCTTTTTAAGTGCGGCGTTTAACTTAAGTACTTTCTTTACTTATATATGCACAAAAAAAAATATATATATATATATAGAACTATATTGGTGCAAGGCGCTTATAACTACTATATACGTTTATGTAAAATATTATATATTTGATAGGTATACTTGGATAATAGTCATAGGCTGCAGATCGCTAGAAATTCCTATACGCGTTATCCAGTATAATATTATTTTAAATATCATATTGCTGAATAGGTGTATAATAGTGTACATAATTATAACTATACAACGCGATTGCTGATGTATATATAGTAATAAAATAAAAATGTGATACGTTATACCTATATAATATAGGTATGTATAGCCAAAAGGGCCATAAGAGTATCTCTACATTTTTAGTATGCTATAACATGCCAAAAATACCTCTGAGTAAAACGTCGATCTTATAGTCCCTAATTTTCATTGAAAATATGGAAATACCTAATATCTATAAGAAAATATGGGTTTGACAAAAATATTGTCGCCATATACTAGGTCTATATTATATTCGTATGTATGTATGTATGTATGTATGTATGTATGTATGTATGTATGTATGTATGTATGTATGTATGTATGTATGTATGTATTTATATATGAATGTATGTATGTATGTATGTATGTATGTATGTATGTATGTATGTATGTATGTATGTATGTATGTATGTATAATGTACGTAATATAATACATACAAATTACATTTTGTATTCTGTATAAAATAATAACCAAGAAAATGGTCATATAATATTATCTTTTCCCCATCAAGACATCCCGTAAAGTAGATATTGTCACAACTATAGCTAGAATTGCCATACACATCTCACCCATTCTTTCCTTTTCAACCATGTAAATCATCCAATCTGCTATCTATGTGACCTATACCGGCTACCACTGACAATCGAACATCCTAAACACTCCACTGTGTCAAGTACAACAACGAACGAAGCATCTTAAACCACCTCTCCAACATCGAAGAACCGTTTGGGGAGACCAACACCGATGCAATCTTCTACTTTTTTAATGCCATCAAACTATCCAACAGATTATAAACAATCTTTAAATACTCCTATTTTTTTTTTTTTTTTGTCTCATGATGTATATAATTATGTATAAATATTTCTAAGGTACCTAATTTCTTTCAACTTATCAATGTAAACCTTTGCAGGCTAATGATCTCCGTTGTCAAAGCCTATTTATTCTTAATAAAAAAAAAAAAAAATTCTATAATTATACAATATTAAACTCCTGGTACCTATATGCTATCGGACTGAATAATATGTAGGATATTATCTCCCCGTTGTCTGCTAAATTGTGATAAAAATAGCAATTCATTTTATCATATTAATATGGTCTAAATATACAGCTCGACATTATCAGAAAAGTCCGTGTACCGGTATATAGGCCTTTAGGTATCTACCGGTTTTCATTCAGCAACTATGTAGTTTGTAATAATGGATTTATAAACAATATATACCTAATATAGTAGGTATTATATAATATGTTTTTCTCTTGAATAGTTTAATACTATCGTTCAATATTTCAAACATCATCATAATATATAGGTACGTAGGTATATTGGTACTTATAGGCTATAACACGTGATGGTAGGTATAATAATATATACCTACTTATGTATAATTTACGGATTATAATATAATATTATGCGTTCTAATGACATTCGATTAAAAATATATTTAAGACTATCTAATTTATGTCCTATAGTGTCATAATTTATTTGTGTCGAGATTTTTCGACGCGATAGTTAACGTTTTTCTTTTTATCGTTAAACATGTCTTATATATATAAGACGCGTAGCTTTATGCATATATTAGACATTTACTTACATATACGACATATAGATACTACGATGGGAAGGTATATGTTATAATAATATTATACAAAAATATTTATTTTTTTTAATTTAAAATAAAAACTAGAAATCCGTATATTTTTATGAACCCACCGTCGATGATAATACATAAAAGTCGTATAAATATTACATATATACATACATGTGTATATATTATATACATAGGTAATACATATTTGCTCGTCCGTGCATATGTTCCTACCCGATACGTATATGTATACATCTACGCCTTTATATAATATGAAAAAACTAAAACTATTATATTATAATATATGTATATAATACACACACGTGCGTGTATATTTTTTATCGTCAAACATCTCTATGTGTCCAACGTTCGTTATCGAGATAATAATATGTTAATTAGCCTTCATATTATATTATCCAGGATTTCCCACGTGTCACCCAACTTTACGAGGTATAATATAATTTACAAAAAAAACCAACTTTACCCCATCTTCTCCGTGGAACGTGCCATATATATACACACACATTATAGGTGCATATATATAATACAACATAAGAGAATACGGTCGTGATGCTCGAGTAGGTATATATGGCTTTGGGACGAAACAAGCGACTCTAATTGTGTATATATTATATTTAAATTCACACCGAATACATTTTGAATATATTAACAAATCCGGTGCAGGATTTTCGTCGCCCATATATGCACGTGTACTACTGCAGACGTTTATTATTATATTGATGTAAAAGCGCATTACGAGTATACGTGTATACTGTATAGGCATTGGTTTTGGTATATATATACCTACCTACGCGCTTCATGTAAGTGTATTTTTTTTTGACGTATATATATATGTACATATTATAATAATTTATACACGGAGGAAAAACAAATTAAACGAAATATCGTTTAACGGTTAACACGCACTCAAACATATTATTATATATACGAGCGTGGCGTGATATTATGTGTGTGGTGCGTACGTGCAGCACTTGCACGGTATACGAGATGATCCACAACTCTGGTGGTATACCTATGTATAATACGATGTAGGACGGACTATACATATATATAATGTGTGTGTGTGTGTGTGTATTTAAATATATTATTTGGTAGGGATGAACGGAGAAATTGTATTGGCGGGGTGGACATGGGTACGCAATACGTATAAATAGGTGATAAAGGACCCGAATGAATAAAACCGTAAGATTTATACGCGCGCCGGACAAGTTTTACAATTTTTTTCTTTTTACGCTCGGACGACTAGCGCATGTCAAAAGTGTCAAATAAAATTTGATTTTTATATTCACCGTTCGTTCGCATTATTATATTAATAATACACATTACACATAATATATATATATATATATGTATATACATTATAATATTATATATATATTTAAACGTACGAAAATAATACGCTTATATATTGCAGCAGCAGTGACGATGTATATTATGTTATATAAAAGGCTGTGCGTGTTAAATCGAATGTATGAATTGAGCTTTACATAATATAGATCGGAGACAAAGAATGCAGGTACAAGTATCATAATCAGTAAATAAAGTGATACATAAAGATTGATTTCCCGCTTATGATTATAATGATCATAATAATTCTATTGCAATGACCGATGAGCATACCAGCTATACATATATATCTATATATGAACGTATCGCGTCGTCGTTTATTATTATAATTATACCGAGGTCTACGCGTGAATATTTCTCCACACAAATTTCGATTTTAAAATATAATAAATTCTAATATAAATTACATTTTTAAGACGAAAAATAATTAGTGAAAATTGTTGTATATTTTCTGTTCATTCGTATATTGTTATATTTTATTATAAAAAAATATCGTTTATGAAATCTGATATGGATTTTTTTTATGTATGTTTATTGATTTCTTTAGCAGTATTAATTATTTATGCGTAGGCTGCAGAGGAAAATAAGAATACCAATTAAATAGAAAAAAAACTCTAATACTATAGGTACATATTATGTAAAAACAGCATATGCATTACGCAAGTACCTGTATAATAGTACCTAATATTTCATAATATTAGCTCTGTAACAACTTACAACTTTTATACTCATAATTCACTTTAACACAATAATTTAATACAAAATAACATTATGTATTAATTAAATCCATGATTTACGCACATATTAGTAATATGACTGTACAGGTAAAATATGTGAAGGTCATCAAATAACAATTCTAATCATAATCATTGAACAACGCCACGTTTATAATAGTTTATACATATTATGATGGTATTTACCGCATGATGCGTCGATATTTTCGATTCATCGAGTCTAAAATATATCATAATATAAAATGTTATAATATATAATCACTTCGGTTTACGTGTTGACGTATAAACCACTACCAATGAATTAGTCTGTAAAAACTCTTTATAACTCATAAACGCACATAAGCAATATAATTGTACATATAAACATTAAATAAAAAAATAAATAAATCATGGCTATATACATAATTACCTATAATAGGCGCCTACTATAATATTATAACTTAACAGTAGTTAATTCAAATACACTACTGAACTACTCCTATATTAAATATGAGAGTTACCACATTTATGTTTTATCGTTTATCTTTATACTAAAATTGTGTAATTTGCATAGGTTATTATTTCTTTTTATGCTTGTTTAATTATTTGGAAAATATAACCGGTCATTTACATAGTATAGTTTAATACAAATGTGGGTAATTAACTAGTTAAATGGTTGGTACATTTTTAAAAACTTGAAAACACAAATTTGTAGTACATTTAATTGAAAAAAAATAATTTAAAATGTATAACCTTTTTATATATAACCTAACTAAACACTAGACGGATACACATCACTATGGACGACTATAAATCCTACTAATATTATAAACGCGAAAGCTTGTAAGTATGTTTGTTACTCTTTCACGTAAAAACTACTGAACGGATTTTAATGAAACTCTACAATAATATACATAGTCAATTACAATAACATCAGAATAACACACATAGGCTACAAATCATCCCCTAGGTCCAACCATGGTATGTGCTCAAACGGGGATTTAGAGATTTACGGTGGAAATTTTGGTTTATAAATGGTCGCCACGGGTTTTAAAGCTATTATATAATAATAATTATTGGTTACCATGAAATCAGTGTATTCATTCAATTGGTGGATGAGGAGGAAATATTGGTCGACAGACTCGGCATTCACAATTAGTCCAGCCGTTTAGGAATTCAGTGACATACTTGGTATAACTTTGACACTTTAGAGTTAAATTATAAAGTTACATACAAACAGCACGGTGTCCGCTATCTACCGCAGGTAGATTGCCTACCTGATAATATACTGCTTTGAATTAGAATTTTTATCTCAGGCAACAGAAGAGTTAAGATAAATTCTGAACACCATACACCGAATATTAAATAACGAATTGAACAAAGTTCGAGTCATATAGAGTTGGTAAATTTAACGGGAAACGAAGTGCACGGGATCAGCTAGTAAATAATATAACTGTGTATAGCATAAAGTAACATTATTTATATGTTATCATTTCATGTTACAAAACTGTATGAGACTAAATCTTTAGCTGTATATATCAGGTGTACCAAAGACAATCTAAACGTGGAAATGAATTTGGCAGAAACTTCATTACCGACTGTTGAAAATTTAGAAGACTGATTGCAGATAACAAGCGTTTCAATAGATACGTGCAGAACATATTTTATTATTAAGCCACTATATAATATAATGTCGTGAATTCCATCGGGGTAAATGCGTATGATGACAAAAATACTCGCTGACGACCTTAAACTACGACAGGCCGTTTGATTCGGTTCCAAGCGATGTAAATTAAACTGAAGCACAAACGCGCGCTTATATAATAGAGATAATATATGGAAAGCATTAGATGGTGTCTGGTGGTATATTGAATGGACGGTGTCCAACTGCAGCGTATACAATCAACGACGTTTGAATGAATTTTATTCGATTTTTTTCCACGCGTTTATAGGTGGGCGAGGGCAGGACAAATAAATATACGATGGAAGTGCTGCCAAAGCGGTACTTATAGTCTATCTATTTATTATACGCAGAACAGTATAATATATAATAAATATAATAAACTTACGTATATATAGGAACGGCGATCATTAATATATTATGCATATTATAGGTATTAGGTATATTTAAAAATTACAATAGAAAATGTATTTGAATGTTAATTTTATGTTTAAATAACAAAAAAAATGCAGTTATTTGTTAACTGGTATCGATTGATATTAAAGTTTATGCATATAGGTATAGTGTATTAGAATAAAATAATAATATTACGAGTTGAAAAACGATTATACAATATACATCGCATATTCGTCTATTAGGTACAAAAATATGGACAATTGTATCTTGATCGCGGTCACTGTAAATATCATACAAAGTTTATGTATATATATATAATATAAACCAACCCATACGTTTTAAAGTGGGGCATACATCGTCGTCGGCGGTGAAATAAGTCGTGGAAGGCGCTGACGGCGTCCGGTGATATAAAATATATATAATATAATATAAGGGCGTAAAAACGTGTCCGACACGAGATTCGAGTCACGTATTTTCGTGAAAAGGTGACGGTCGCCGCGATTTTATGGCCAAATTCGTCTCACGAGTGCGCCCGCTCCATACATATATTTATCTTGGCGAGAGACTTTATTCTTGACGTCTGAAAGCTTTTCTCTGTAGTTTTGAAGTTATATTATATTATATACATATATATATGAATGAGCTTGTGTGTGCGTGAGAATCGTCTCACTCGAATACACTCAACACGTGCATGCGAGTATATATACCTAAACCTATAGTCTATATAGGGGTTCAAAAAGATGGAAACTTGTATCCTATTGTAACTTGCATGTGCATGTCAATTTTAAAAGTTTTCAAATACCACGCAGTATATATTAGAATATATAGGTGTAGTTATTCGCACTCAGTCGTAATATGATATAATATACGAGAATCTATATATATTTTCCTATAAGTATACGAAAACATTTTTTCAGAGTGTCGCGGTCGTCTGTATTTTCCGGGACATTTGGGTACAAAAAACAAATATATTATAGGGTTGCAGGGTTTTACGTCATGCCTCACCCCCCAATTCACGTGTTCATATATGTATATAAATCGCGATGATAAAATATATCGCACGTGTCTCGAAACGCATCACCCCCCCCCCCCCACTATAATATAATATATACACACAGAAGAGTACGCTGATACTGTAACGAGAGAGATATATATTTAGAAAAAAAACAAACACGCATCATATCATAATACTTATATACAAAATATCATCCCCCTCGCGACGGATGATCGTAAACACAGACGCCGGCCGTGGTGGTTTATAAGCGCGTGTAATACAATTTTTCCAGGATGACGACACACGTACGTTTATAAATATCATGTATGTATTTATCATATATATGCGTATGTAAAAGTCGAAGACAACAATAGTATATAATACAGATATACTTTTATTATATACATACAAGTATAAAAATTCATAAGCACGAGAGTGGGTGTGTGTGTGTGTGTGTGTTATGACATTTGGATTCAAGCCGCGTAAAAAGCTAAAAGAGATTTTATGACGTATATATAATGTTATATATTATTATAATATGTAAGTATATTGTATTTGTTTACGCTAGTACAGCGATATAATATATTCTCATGACGATACACAGTTCGGTGTTTTTATCAATTTTTATTATAATTATGGGGCTGTGTATACATGCTTTGCGAATATATAAACCTTTTTTTGCACACGAGCACTATAATAATATATAATATAGGGTCACGTGATATATTATAACTATATAGGTATATATATATATTATATACGCCAACAATAATATATAAAATATGTATGCGATCATGAGGGACATTAATTTCTTATTTTACTTTTTAACACGCGATCGCAGATGCGAACATCCGTTTGATCTAATATTAATATACTGCGTGATAAAATATTATTATATTATCATAGAGAAAAAAGTCATTATTCGCTTTTCGTCGATCACTATCATAAATATTATACATTTAAATCATCGCATTTGATTTGTATCGATTTATTTCGATTGATTCTATGGATTCATATTTTCACGGTGAAAACATTCAAAACTGTTTCAACAAATCTGTGGATTCAAATCGTATAATATTATGGTATCTATACAAATACAATAATAAAAGTACCAGATCAAGTCTAAAACTTAGTTTTAAATAAAAAGTGTAATCACTATAATTAGATGTATATATATTATATAGGTACCAGTACCTACAGCAAAATGCATTTGTGATGATTAAATATATTGCGCTATAAACCCACACTAACTACGATTTTTGATTCCCTTGTTAAAGTCATTGTTATCTAATTGTAAGTTGCAACTAATTCATTTTTATAATCTTTGACCATAAATAAAAGTGTATATAATAAACCGTAAATATATAAATAATAAATCTGAAGTTTATACGATTTTTTGGTTTTTTATTTACTCAATAGGCAGGTACATAAATTATACATACATTTTAATTAAAACGCACTTTTAACACGCCACAGAATGAAATATCACTGTTACTACCTATATAATTAAATTGAAATTTTTAGTATTGTTGGCCAGTGCGTGTTCATAACATTAATTCGGAGTTTTCACTAAAAAATATTTTATAATATTTTGATTTGGCTATGTTTATAATAAACTTATGTAATGAATTATTGTTATAAATTATATTATATACCGAGGATTTAGTATATTATTATCATACTATGCGAACCATATTATTATTACATTATATGTATTATATCGTATGGATCGCGCCATCTATACATAGAAAAAAACGTTTCGAATTTTCAAAGAGGAATAAATTCTCCGACTAGTCTGACTTACTTACATTCCTTTTCTACGAATAAAGAACTTGAAAAATCAATTGAAAAACTGCTACGTGCACATGCATTACAAAAAAAAACTTTCGAATCAACCAACAGTTATAGAACCGATAACAATACTATGTAAATCAAATAAAGAATAATATTATGTGGCTCACCAAAATTCGAATGACATCGTACTCGATCGACCCTCTCGTTCACCTATGCCGCCCTCTATGTTTCGTCAGTGGCTTGAATTCGCACTCGTCGCGTGACTTCTAGATGACGAATGGTAAAAGTGCACCGAATGTATCTGTAAACAATATACGATTTGATCAGTACAAGTTTATCGTGCGATTACTTAATAATATTTGCAATATTATTTTTATTAATCACAGTTTGTATTGTATGGCAGGCGCACGATAGGCAACTCAAACAGCGTTCCAATTTCTAATACGACAAGGAGGGCGATAAGAAATAGTCGGAAAAAAATAATACTTTTTTTAGTTTTCAGCGCGACAAAAATGTAAACGAATAACTATTTACGTAATAATAACCTAGGTATATCAATAATATCGTAGTGAATCGTTTCGTAGTTCCGTACACGGAAAAAAAACCGTAAATCATATGTATATATTACCGTTGATGGCGACGGTCATTTTGCGGTGGTACCGAAGTATCGGTTGAAAACTACTGTGGACGAATTAAAAACAAAATATATCGAACCATAAATCGTATATTATAATTTATAATATTTTAATACAGATGTGGGAACTTGTCAAGTCGAAAATATATTTTCAAAAATGAACGAAGTAGGTATACGAAAAATGAATATTAAATCATAGAAATTCCGTACCCCTAGTGCCATCTGGTGTAGCGGTGTACTCCTAATACGGATTTCTTTTCCAACGCCCGAGACGTTCAATTTAGAAATATGTGGTACAAATATTATAATAATTTATAGTACGTACCTAGTTTTATGAGTATAATATTGTACTATAACATACGATGTATGTTTTTAAAAAACATATTTAATTTATAATAATTTAGATTTCTCTTTTGCAAGACACAAATATTTTTAATCCCAACTAGCAATTTTTTTTTGTTAGCTTGTCCAAAGTTCTGAAAAAGTAATGAAGAGAAATATTTGTGTCCGCAACTCACATCGTTGACCTAACTTGATGATATCGGCAACTTTATTAGTATTTTGATAACGAAACTTATGTCTGCATTGCGATCGTTAAGTTATAATATTGACCTGAACAATTTATTCGTCAGAAAGTATGCAACCTAGATACCTGCAGTCACATAGTGGTGAATCCACTTTACATTTTTTTCAAAAACATTTTTCATAGATGAGTATTTTTAGAATGCTGAAAATATACTCCAAAACTTCATAATATTACAATAATAAATGATAATTAACGTTCAAATGCACAATGTTGGTTCTTAGAAAATAAACACGGGGTACCTAAGTATTTTAAATGAATTCACTACACAATAGGTAATATTATATTATATTACTTATATTGGAGTTAAAGAATTTTAATTAGGTATATGATGTCTTTTAAAAGTTTCTGTTTTTTATATTCTTTAGTAATTACCTACTTGTGCGGTCCTATATCTGCCCTCCCGAGCGCTACTTACTTTAAATATAGATAATGTACAATTATTATGGGTAGGTACTATAATCATCATAACTATATAGCCTTACTATAATAAAACGGGTAAGGGTAGACTAAATGGGGTGGCTCGATTGGCATATGTCTCCGGAATATAAAAATTATGCTAGATAAAGTCATTGTCTGATTAAGTATTAAATGTATACTTAATGATAATAAAAACTAAAATGTTTTGTGTTGCCAATACATATTTAACCTCGAGATTAAACACCATATTTTTTAATTTTTTTAATTTTTTAAAAATTTTAACACTCACAATTATAAGGGGCATATAGGTGCAGTAATCCGGATCAAAGGCGTACTCCCGAGTTTCAACAAAACAATATGTTCTACTTACACCGAATGGCCAGACCTATGTTCTAAATTAAATATGATAAGTATAGAATGGTGTATATTAAAGTTGCCCAATTTACGCGAATTAATACATAGTGTTTATAATATTGGTGTACACACATTAAACTAACAAGTATTTATATAATATTTATATTAATTATAAGTACGATAACATGCAGTGGCGTAGCCAAGGGGGGGTTTTGGGTGTTTAACACCCCCCCCCCTTGACATTTGCCCTCCTAATAAATATATTGTTTATAGGGTTCGGGACTGCTTGCAAGTATACATTTGTCTTATGAAATGGCAAAATTGAATACAAAGTTTGAATTTGCATATTTGTTTATTTTAGATTCTGAGTGGAACGATGAATGTATTGATTTTACAATGATGTGTGTTTTTTTAAAATTTTTTTTGTGTCTGTCATCACCTTTTAGGACAGTAAAAGTGCTTGGATTTTCTTCAACAGTACCTTTTCTGATAGGAAAGTGAATCTAGGTCAAAAATAACATTTTTCCAATAGTTTTCAAAAGCGCCTTGAAAAACAAAAGAAAAATTAAGGGAAAACGGGAATTTTTACGCAAAATCTGTTTTCGAGAAAATTGGTTTTGGTTTTTGGTGTAACTTTAAAACGAATGACTGTAGATACATGACATTTTCTCTGATTGGTTATATTTCCATTTTCTATACATGATAAAATTTTAAAAATATTTTAATTTGTTTTGAGCTGTTTACGGACAATTTCAGTTTCCAATTTAATTAGTTTTTTTTTTTATGAATGTCAATAAAACTTTATTTTTTGAGTAAAAATACTTGAAAATTTAATACGAGGCGCCTACAATATTGTTTCAATGATATTTAAAAAATATTAAAAATCCTTAGTCACAGTTTTTTTTTATTAGCATTTAAAGTTCAAAAATTGACAAAATATGTAAAAATCACGAATATTAGAAAATTATTTTGAGTTAATAATTCGTAAACATTTTTCTTTTTAGAACTAAGATTTTAAAATGTAATACAAGATTCCTTATAGGATAATCTACCTTTATCGAAAAAAAAATGTCTATAAGAAACTCAAATTAAATTTTTATGAGCGTTTGAAGTTCATATTTTCACAAGATTGGATATTCACTCGATTTCTCATGTAGCGATTTTGTTATTTTGTTGTAATTCAAGAACGAATAACTGTAGATACATAAAAATTTCACTGAATGTTTATATTTTCATTTCTTATGCATCATACAATTTTGAAAATATTTTGACTCTTTTTGAGCCCTATTATAGGTCAATTTTTTTTTAATACTATAGATAAGTATACCTTTAATAGGTATGTCTAATACATAGACTGACAAACCGTTTCCGCTCAGAATCGTTTTTCTTATACAGTGATATTATATCATTGAATTCAAACTTAATACTATCCATTATACAGTGACCCACTTGTAACCTACTGTACAGCAGAGCGAAATCCACTTACCCACCTTTTTTAACTTGAATGTACATACAATTGTCGGGAAAAATTATGTTTGGATAACATTGAAAAATATCTTTAAAAATATTATGTTTGGTTAGGTACAATAGGCGATAATTTTGAGATTTGGGGAGGCCGAAGCCTTTTATAATACCATACTATGGTGTTCACATATCACGTTATTCGTTATTACTTTTTTATTAACCAGCTAGTAACTATTGTATGTAAGTATTTTTAAAATAAAGTTTTTATTTATTTATTTATCAGGTTTATATACCTGCTTATTTTTTAGTTTTTTATTACCAAAATTGCAATATGTTTTATGATTTTTCAAAAATAATATAAACATGTTGCTACATAGTACATATATTTAAGCATATTTTGAAAATTACGACTGAACCCCTCCCCTCCCCCATTTGATAATCTTGGCTACATGTTACACCTTAAAATGGTTTTTGTAAAAATCGATGGTAGATACTTTCATAATATCATCATGTAAATAGTGAAAATATAATTTTTTTTATCGAGCAAAACTTCCTGCAGGCTTTTATAATATCTGGCTAAAGCACAAAATATGTGATATCTTAGATGTTTGTTTATTAGTCACACATCATTATAATAGTGGACGACCAAAAATAAACATAATAATATATTATATCGCTCCGCTCAGAATCTAAAATTGCAAAGCATACTATTAATATATTGTTGTACAAATCGTGACCCTCAAACACCTGCAGATGAAAGAACAGTCAACTTAAAAGACAAAATGGAAAGTTAAATTATAAATATGGACAAATTTAACACGAGACTTAATTATATAGAGCGTAATAATAAAAAAAATAAAATGTTCATAAAAATTATTTATGCTTCAGTTATTCTTTCATTTGGGAAATGTTGAGTGGCACTGGTGTGACGCGATGGTTTACTAATGTGTTCTGAGGTCGGCTGGTATCATTAGCTCCCGGCACATTTGCAGGATTTGTTCCAGCTCAAGCCCCCCCATACACGGTGACCACCGTATCCTGCACCGGCGCCACCGTTGTTTTGGTTCTCGCTCGTCGTTTTGGTCGAGCGAACCTAGTCTCAATTGCGGCCGCCATCGTATGCTGGTTTTGTCTCGTCACTCCGCTTAGTATGTGTTTCCTAAACCACCTGAGGAAGCCTGACCCATCATTTCTGTCGTTTCATATTGGCATTTTGATTTTTTTTTCAAATTATTAAGAAATTGCCTATATAAAACGCCCTAAAAACAGTAAAAGGTACTATTGTACACCTTACACTATAAACTTTTACACGCGTGAATCGTGGGCCGGTCAAGTCACAGAGTCAGGCGCATTCACAAAATAGGTGCGAACTAGTATATAATGATATTATAGTCAATTATCAATATATTTTGTCTTTTTGATTTTTGATTTATAATAATAAAATATGAAACTTGTAAAATAATAATTATTTTATTTATTTTATTATTTTACAATCACTTTGCATAAACAAGATATTTTACAAATAGAGTAGATATATGTTAGTTATTTACCAACCTAATTATTACGTTGGTATATATCCATATGTATATAAATTATAATATTTAATGTATACACATACATTTATGATGTAATTGTTCGGTTAAAAAAGGAAAAAGTGCGTCATCGTGTAGAAGTGAAGCCGATCGTTTTCAAAAAACAATAAGTCTTGTTATCAGATAAATATTACACCTCGTAATGGAACGAATTAATTTATTTTTTTAGTTGAGGCTTTGACAACTGAGGTCATTAGCCTGTGGAACTGTAGGGGATGGCGACCTTTCTCTCCGGACACCGTGACTGCCCGAAGAAAAATGCCGGCCGTGGCCGAGTTCGAACCCGACGCCTTAGTCTGCGGCTCGGCCACTCCGTTCCCCCGATTAAAATTATTTGAGCATATCGCATGCATATAATAATATAATAGCAGTGATTTTCTCTTTCATTTACAATCTTGACGAGTATAATGCATCATATTATATACCTATTATATATAAACACCGGATGCCTAACTATATTATATTACATGTGTATATATCCGTCTAGGTCACAGTGCCGTGGTTCTTTTGAAGTCTACCGAGGGTGGGTTTTTATTCGACGTTTTATTGAACCGGACCGAGTGTAAACACACAACACAGGCATCATATATTATACTTACAAGATTTTTTTTCCATCTTTTTTTTGCTCTAGTTATATCGTTATATCAGGGTCGTCCTCCGGCGGCTGCAGTAGGTATAAGGATCGGAATATTATACTATGTCCAGTGGATGCATATTATTATTATGTATAAAATTATATTATATCTATATTATATAGGTACCTAGACGCGCCGATTACGAAATTTCGAAAACACAATGAGACGACTGTTTACCCTTTCAGTTTTACGACTGTTCACGTATTCAAGGTCATATACACAACGAAAATATTTCCCAAACGTGGTTAACGATCTCAAATATCACAATAATCGTACATATTTTATTATAATATAGCACCGTCGCCGTCACCACGTAGCTTCAGGGTATCACTGTTGAAGAATATAGTTCTAAATCTGCAGTAAATCATATAGCTCCTATACATACCACGATTATAATGTTTATAATAATAATAATTATGGGAGCGTATGATATTATTGTTAATTTTATGATATCTTACTTCATGAAACTTTACGAAATACTAGACATTTATTATATATAAAATACACATCTTTATTGTTGTTTTACATATTATATACAAATTTGTAATCTATTAACGCGCGTGACCATCAAGAAAAAACAACTGATTATATTTTTATGAGAGGGAAGACCATCATTATTCAAGAAAAACAAGTACAGTACAAGTATAGAGGGAGGGCATGAAATGATGCTGTCATAATCCTCCCTGCCATAGGTTCCTTATGCCACCCTAAATACGCGACTGGAACGATTGGTATAAAGATTTATCAATATTTTTCTACACAATTAATCTTTTCCTTTTAAAAATCAAAAACTGTGAACTGTGGTACACATTTTACTTGCCTCATTTTGATAATACTTTCACTAAAATTCCATAAATATATTTAGGTACCTATATACTTAGATAATACTTCTCATAGTAAAATAAAACAATTTGTTTTTAAACAAAATAATATTTGTGAAGTTCAGTTTTAATTTGTATTAACATTTAACAAATTAAAAAACACTTAAGTAGATTAGTTCAAATTTTTATGATGAAATATCTCATAATATTATCTAGTAATAAAAATATATTATAATAAACGTTGTATTGTGCTTTGATAATCTGATCCTAAAATATAAACCCTGAAGTATAGCTAGGAATAGATATTTATATTATTATCTATACTGTCTATATAATAGTAATAAAATTGACATTGATAATGGTGCCAAATATATCTATATATATATATATATATTTATATGAAGATAAAAATGTATAACAATTCATCAATCGAGAACGGCTGTTCCGATTTGGCTCAAATTTTGGCACCAAAATTTGGCTCAAATTTAAATGTTCTTAACTGCCAGGAAAAGGTTTTTACGAAATAAAATTTTAGGAAAATCCGCCGGAAAGGTAGGAAATCTCAAATCTGTATGTCAAAAATACAACAGTGGCGCAACAGTGTATTATACTATATTGGTTGCTATTTGTTAATCGGGCATGTTTGTTGATTTCATATAAATATATAATATAAAAATGAATCGCAGAATGTGTTGCTAAGCGCAATAATTCTACTGCACGTGTGTTGTGACTGAACTCCTCCTAAATGGTTAGACCGATTTGAATGCATTTTTTTGTATGCATTTGCGTTTATTCATCTGATTTTAGTACGGTTAGGTTAGATTAGGATTTTGTATTAATTGATTATATCAATCCACCATAGGTAGAATACGACAAACTTGGTATAACTTAGATACTTTAGAGTTAAATCATACACTAACGTAATACAGCACGGGGTCCGCGATCTACCACAGGTAGATTGCCTACCTGATAATGTACTGCTGCGAATCAGAATTTTTATTCCGGGCAACGGAAAAGTTAAGATTAATTTTGAAACCACACACCGAATATTAAATAACGAATTGAACAAAGTTTGAGTCAAATATAGTTGGTACACTTAATGGTTAACGAAGTGCACGGGTTCAGCCAGTTATATTATAATTTATAGTATATAATATGTAATATAATATGTATATTGTATAGCTGCAGTAGTCGTCGTCTGCGATTAGTATATTAAATACGAAACACACCATGGTTTTCATGGGTAATATCACGCAGTGGAACCGAACTTTGAAAATATTGGTCAGGCGAAATCAAAATAAATGGCCGTTATTAATATTATGTCCAGCCTTAATTGATAAATAAATAAATAATAAATCAATTAGGTAACAATGATTTGGAATAATTTTAATTTGTTCAGAGTAGTTCAGATTTCAGTATACCTAGGTAATTAGCTAATTGTATTACACGACTTTACACGTATACCTACATAATATAACTTATAAATCTATATTATAATCTATACATATCTTATCTTATATGTTTCTTATATCATTGTACGCGGGGGTTTTTAACGTTTATGGAAACGATGGCATAGAATTTCGTTAAAACGAAAAAATACGTGTTTCTTTATTTTTTCAAATGGCAACTACTTTATTTTTTCAAATGGTAACTACTATATTTTAAAAAATTTTGATAGTCAAATCATCAATTTTGGTTCGCTAGTTTATTAACTATGGTCCTCTAAAGTTTAGTAAAATATGCATTAAAACTTTTAATTGAAATTATTGATATAGTTTTAATTTACAAGAGCTAAATAATTTTTTCTTATAACTAACTTTTATAACTTGAAATTTGAACATAAGTTCCTTATATTGGTAGGTATCGCATGCAAAGTATGAATTTAGCAGTAGAAATTCTTTAAGAATTATTTAATAATCGTGATTTAAAATAAACTATTTGCAAGATATTTAGAAAAATAGTCAATCTCAATATAGGCTTGTACCTAACTTAGGCATACTTTTAATCTGAGTTAATTACAGATTTTTAATATTATTATAACAAGAATCAAATACTATTAGGTATTACCTTAGTCCTTAGCCAGCTAATAAAGAATCCAAATTAATGATATTGTAAGAAAAGTAGGTTTGATAGAAATTTTTGATTGAAAAAGTACGAAATAAGATGTAAATGTCCAACACTAAAATAAGAAAGGTTATATATTTCAACTCTTAAATTCATTGACCCCCATACAATCGAATACCATTTACCAATTTATCATTATTACTTTAACCAACTAATGAAGAATCCAAATTCATGATATTGTAACTTGTGAGAAAAGTAACTGTAAAGTAATTAATTACGATTACCTATAATTACAAATAAAAATAATAATACTGATTTTGATGATTGTGTGTTATGATAAAAATAACGACCTATGTTTACCAACAATTTTGTTTATGTTTTTTTTTTCGAGAGTGTCATTAGATTACCGATTAAACTACTGAAGTGTATAAAAAGGTAGTTATAAGAAAAAATTATTTAGTTCTTGTAAATTAAACCTATACCAATTATTTCAAATAAAAGTATTAATGCATATTTTACTAAACTTTAGAGAACCATAGTTAATAATATTGGTTATAGAATAAATAATTAGAAGAAATTAGTATTTCTTATTTTATTAGTTTCCATTGGTTATTGGGCAGATCAGGTACAACAGACTGTATAAGCATGCATCAAATCGAATTTTCGCACATTGCCTACAAAGGTAATGTGATTTAACTTTCAAAAACTGCAAACCATACTATTAATATATTATACTATTTTAGTACAAATCGTACAAAATATATTATGGTTAATTTACTAATATATGTACAATAATATGTACGTATACATAGAACGTAGTTATACTAAATAAATCGTATGTATAATATATACAGTAGATGGCCCTCAAACACCTGCAGATGAAAGAACATTCGACTTAAAATTCAAAATATAGAAAGCTGCATTATAAACATTGACCAATTTAACACGAGACTTAATGATATTGAACGTAATAATACGATAAAATAAATATTAATAAAAAATATTTATGCTTCAGTTTAGGAAAAGTTGAATGGCACTGGTGTGACGCAGTCGTTGGTCTTAGACTCTAACATCTTCTGAGGTCAAGCATTGGCTGGTATCACAACCACCTCCGAACACCAGATGAAAGAATAATCGGCTTAAATGACAAAATCGAAAACTGTATCATAATTAATATGGAATAATTTAACACGCGATTAAATTCCATTGAGCAAATGTAGTATACCTATGAAATCAAAAAAATGTCAATCGCACCAGAAGTTTTAAGTCTTAATAGTAGCTATTACATTATATAATATAATATATAGGGGTCACCAACTAATATTTTTGAAGGTCCACTTTAATATTCTGGAAAATGTTCGCGGGCTATTAAAATTCTAGACGTTGTAAGTAAAAACTAATGAACAAAAATGATAAATTACAAAATTAACCTCCTTTTCGATTTTATTTTCAATTATTGTCGTAAAATAATTTTATTCTCCGAATCAAAAAACTAGTAAATTTAATACTCATAAGTTATTTCATATTAGATGCTCAAAAATAATGAGCCTACAAAGGCAAATAATAAACGCGTGTCGTGGGTTGCGAATTTCATATAGGGCGTGTGGTGGAAGTGCGTTACACACGCGTATATGATGTTGTATAGATAATATTATTTTATGCGCTACCAAAATTAATAATGCTAACATTTTAGACGGTCGAGATAGTTCTAAACTTACACGTTATAATAATATTTTTTTTTAATTTTTTTTTTTATTAATTAACCAACGGCAACTTAGGCCATTGGGTGGTTTTTAACTGTGGGGCCCTCCCCCACAGTAAGTGTTTGTAAACAAGTGTGTTTTAGCTTAGCAGAGTTTCATATTGGGCACCCGTATATAGGGCACCTATAAGTTTCTGCCATGTTCGGTTGGGGGATGGTGACCTCTCTCTCCAGACATATGGAGAGGCTCGGAGAGAAGTGCCGCTCATGACCGAGATTCAAAGCGGCGACGGCGCGCGTCACAACCGACGCCTTAGTCCATCCCCTATAATATTATTATATAGGTCTATATATATTCATCAGTGTAGTAGTTGTGCACTGCGCAAAAGGTTCATAATACTACGAATGGGTATAAGCAGACAAACAGGATATCAATGGTAAATGTGGACTCACGATTAGTTAATTATTTCATAGATCAACAATATCGTGTTTCGATTCGCAGATTTTAATTGGCTTTGATAAAATATCCTGACCACAGTTATAATTTATGCTGAAAAATTTATCACTTTTATATATTATATGCACCGTAATAACGCGCTTATTTATTGCTGTTTAAAAATTAATATTACTAGTACTTATTTTGTACAATAGCTGGTACATACTATTGAGAGGGAATATATTAATATGTATATATATATATATACATGTAAGTTATTATGCATACAATTTTAATGGCATGTTGCATAATGCGAACGTAGGTATAAGTACTACTAATATACTATCGCTGGTACAGGAATATAATTTAATTGGTATAAGATGTATATCGACTGAAATAAATATGTATTGAAAAGTATTATTTCAATTAATTAATTATTGAAAAATAACTAGGTATTAGCTATCTTAACATAATATGAATAATTCAATTTTATATAACTCATTTTAATTATTAGATATGTTTGCTTTATTTAAATTTATTTGATTATTGCGTGTCAACATAAAATACAATTGTTGAAATTTAATGTTAGTTCTATAACTAACTTTAACTACCTAACATTAAAATTCAACAATTCTATTTTAATTTAACACGGAATAATTAAACAAATTCGAAGGTAGGTATACTTAAAGATATACACTTAAAATAAAATAATGTCTAATTTTTTTTTAAGAACAATTGTTCGTTAAAAAGATGTAAGGTGATTTTTTGTAACTTGTTAGCGTAATATCCTTATTTAAATTATTTTTTTCAAACATTTCTACACAATTTATTCGTGCACATTATTCATTGACCATGGGCTATACATATAAATTCCAAGACCTTAAAGGATACTTCCCGAAGTAGTATAATATTGGTTGCGATCGTATATGGCTGGTCTTTACTCTTTATATAAAATTAATAATATACATTACAACATAACTCGATATTCAAACTCGATTATATAATATAATATCATGTAAATGCGGCTTTACGTATTTCCACCTAATAAACAAAAATCGCATTGCAAATCTATTATTTTACGTATCAACTATACGTTTCGAATAAATTAGTAAACAGAGGGTAGTTTTTAAATTAAGTAGGTATTTTAGATTATTATTTTTTAAGTAATAATAGAAATGTGTGTGAACGAAAAACAATCCATTTGTAAAACTTATGTAGGTATATATAGAATATTATGCCATTGTAAGGTTTACAGAATTTGAAATAGTAAAACGTGATTTATACGTCAATAAAGTAATAAAAGAATCGAAGTCGTTAAATTAAAGTTATAAGTTATAACTCATGAAATACAATACTCATACTTACGCATCTTAAATAATACTATAAAAAAACAGTATAATATATACCATTATGTACTATGTAGAACGACCATTTTATAAATTATATACACAGTTTCTAATAAACATATTATACAACAATCAATATCGATGGCCTGTTTGTTTTTTACAATATTATTATATAGAATTGGAAATGCAGTTTAAACAATTATTTTGAAATACAGGAAAATGCGTATAGTTTGTAACGTAAACATTCGAATTTCAAATGTATACAAGACTATTTGTTGTCGTGTGAGTGCCTCTGTATTGTACAAGTAAACGTAAATAAGAGCAGATATCTTATGGAAATTTTAATATTCCAAAAATATTGCAGAAACATTTTATAAAACTGTACGATAATTTTTTATACAATATTCCTAAAATATTTCAAAAACATTGTACCTATACTTATAATTTTTCGAAATTCTGTTTGCAAGGTGTGCGTAACAAAAACTAAAACAAAACAAAATAACTTATCATTTGTATGATAAACAGACGACTAAATGCAGTCGTATTCCTATTATACCTATTATATAGACGTATAGTATTTATTATTTTATAACATAATGCGTGAAATCGATTTTCTCGATTAAAAATTCCTCGTGAGCTGTCAGTGATTTATGACCACCTAGGTATATAATGTAAAATATATTTGTCGTCGGGGCGAGCATAAGTTTAAATGCGTTTTACGACGTAAAATATATTATATTTCATGTACATGTGGCATTATGTCAAATAATATAATATAGTATTTGATCCCGTTGGGCGAGCGTATTTGACCTATGATGAGTAGGATCTAATAATAAATATATAAATATTATAACAATATATACCGTATGCAACCGAAGAGGAACACATCGTTATAAGACTATAAGCGATTTTCCAACTATTCAGCGATTACTGCGCAGGTGCCTCCTAAATTATTATAAAATATAATTTATTATCATATTATATATGGTAGTAAATACCTACCGTGAATTCGACCGATATTCATATTAATATATTAAACGGGTTTAGGTATGGGTTATAGGTATGAATATTATATTATAATATGCAAATGAATTCGACTCGTGCCCGTCAGCATATGCTCACGAAAAGTATATTTGCGTGCGTGTATTATAATTTACGGTTACCCGTTCGATAATAATAATAATATATTAATATATAAAAAACACATACCGCGTGCATGGTGGTGCATATACGGTCGTTAAAAAGACGAAAAAATAATGCACGGATAAGGGGAAACTCGTGTTCTTTGTTTCGATCAGTTGACAAGTTGACAGGTTGTTAAGATTCCGTGTGCGCACCGCCATGTTTTATTTTTTGGTTTTTATTTTATACGTTTTTTTCTTCATTCGTTCTGCTCGTTTCCACTTTGCGGTCTCTCAATAGACGTGACCGGTTTCGTATAATATATCAGAACCACGATATATATGTAGGTACCTGCTATAGGTATATAGCGTATTCTTTTCGTTTTCCCATTACATGCGGCGTTTCTGTATTTTATCCCTCCACTGGAATACAATATTTTATATACGTTGGTACATGGCACATATATTATTATGTGCGTACACCTATAGGTATACAATCGAGTTAATACATAAACACGCCCTCGAGAGATTTTTTAAACATTTTTTTTTTTTCATTTTGAGATAAATCTAATATAATATAAGTTCCCATGTGCAACGAACATTTGGAACGCCTACTACGTTGTGATGCAGGACTGACGAAATTTATATAATACATATTACACCAACTTGAATTATAATATAATATTGTAATATTATGTTACGAACATGTACCTATACGTATACACGTATTTGAACAACGTTTTTAGCATGTGTTTTTAAGACAACAGAATACCTTATTAGTTATTATATTATAGTATTATACACTATAGGTACAGTCTTCCTTAGTGTAGGTGACTTCCTACTATGATATTTTATACGTGCGTATTAAATTGGAACGGAAATTATAAATAATACGTAAAATTAAAAATAATCGTTAATTAAACCACATAAACATTTTAATATTATGATTAAGACATATATTTTTTTTCTATATTCTAACAGTGTACTATATTAATTGAAGTTCCATTTTCTCTATCTCTAATGAATAGGTATATAGGTAGATATGTCGTGTAAATTTACAATACAAAATAGGTAATAGTTTTTTTAAATTTAAATTGCATTTTGAATAAGCCGATGTATTATAATCGCAATCCATTTGACATCTTATTATAGAGTTAGACGAATAAAATACCGACATTTCAAATTATCAATGAACATTAAACATATAATACATTATAAACTTTATTGTTTTATTTATCTATCAGTCAGACGAAAAATCGTTATCTATATTTTTAAGTCTTTAACCAACCTTGCAAGAAAAGTGTGATTAGTTTTATTTATTCATTTATACACTCAAACGAGTACTTGATTATCCACGCTAAGATACGAGTGTGCGTCCTGTACTGCTGAATTTTCGATAATCTACTGTGTAGTTTTTAATATTAATATTGCTGTTTATGTATGTTAACAAGAGTATTATATTATTATATTATATTATCGTTCTGGCGGCGTTTCACCTTTGATCATATGCCTGCTGGCTGCTGTAATTCCATGCGATTATTAACTCTTTACTAACCGATTAGCTGATACAGCAGAATAAATTGATATTATGTAATCAACAGATTCAGAATCAACAGAATGGCAGCCAAATGAGGAATCTCACGATTTTTTTAACTTTGATCCATTAGTTAGCACTGACAATAACGCTCAACAAAGTTGACACTCTGGAACATCAGAGGCAGAAATACGGGTATATTAGTATACATACCTAATTATAAATTGTAATATAATAAATTATTATATTTTGAATTTTGGTCTTACAATTTTTCAATAACTTATGTCTCAAGACCTGTCAATACTATTTGAAGTGATCAGCAGTATTCGGGAATAAAAGACATTTTTACGTTATACTACGCCATTGCTGTCATCAGCTCTCGTTAAATGATTATTTTCATATGCATTTATGACAAATTTACCATAGTCCAACAAGCTATCAAATAATATATTCGAAGATATGGTTATTTTGAAATCTAATTTAAAAATGCAGTAATAACTAATAAGTAAGTAGGTATATAATTATTTGTTACTATTTGAATAATAATTATAATTAGTTATATATTAAATTATTATACATATTTATTAAAATTCAAAATTTGTTATAATTATTTATTTTTATTTTTATTGTTTTTATTATGATTGTTGTAATTATTAAGAAAAAATTATCCTTAATTATTAACGATTAAATATTATTCATATTATAATATCATACAATTATTTATACAAATATGATTTAAAAAAAAAAAAACATAACCAATTCTTTAACTTCTATTCGTTATGATTACGTAAATAAAATTGTAGATTAGCAGAGCCACAGGTAGCTATAGTACCTGACCCCGAAAAAACAGTGGTTACAGAATAGTGGAATTCACGAGGTTCTTTAATTTATTTTATTTTTATTTATATATATTTTACGCCAATCGGCAGTTGACAATAATACATATTATGTAGGTAATAACAATTAAATAAAAAAAAAATTAACAGTAATAAAGTATAAGAACTCTATAACAAAAACTATAGCGTACAAATAACAGAATAACAGCAGCCTGAGAACGCAGTCAAAACACGTCACTACGTCAGTTTTACTCACAAATGCTAAGTAGCTTAGGAATCGATTTTGTACCTGCTCTAGCTTATGCTGGTGCTGTGCAAGGTATGGGTGCCATACCACAACTCCATATTCGAGAATTGATCGTACTAATGTAAAGTAGAGGGAACGAAGACAGTTCACTGATGTGAAATGTTTTGTGTTACGTTTAATAAATCCGAGAACTTTAAGAGCACGTGCTACTATGGTATCAATATATTGGTTAGATGAAAGAGAAGACGTATAAAGGATACCGAGGTCTTTAATTTGAAATACTTGTTTAAGTGGAAAGCCATTAATGGAGTATGTTCTATTGGTAGATGAATGTGATTTAAATTAGTGAAGGTAATAAGTGAAGGTAATTAAGTGACATTTGTCAAGATTGAGTACCAGTCCAAAACGATCTACCCAGGTAGAAAACAAATTGACGTTGTACCACTAATGCGTCGCGTTAACTTTAATGTCTTCAATCGTCGCAAAACGTTTACCTTTGAGTCCAAGTTTTAGATTTGGAAACAGCCAGAAGTCACATGGAGCAATGTCTGGCGAATACGGAGGTTGTGGAATTGTAAAAATGTTCTTATCCGTTAAAAATTGCTGAACTGCAAAAGACGAGTGGCACGGTTAAAGTTAACGCGACAGTGAATATCAGGGCCATTCCAATAGAGGGATACCAAAGATGTTTCCTGCAGTAACAAAGTCGTTGGAGTAAGTGTGTCTGTGCTGAAGGACGATATTTTGAAGGAGATTAAGTAGATTTATATTTAAATTGTATACATAAAAAAATAAAATGAAATTCCGGGAATTTTTTTATCCTACTACTACTACTACGTATACAACAACTACAATAATACAGAACTACCTATTACCTATATTTTATATATTACGATATATTGGATGAGATATTATAAATACATATGATGATAATATAATATTTTATGCTACATTATGGATCCACGTAATTTCTCATTTATATACGTAGATAATTGATTATAATATACAGGTTGTAGGTGTAGGTGCAGTTAGTTAGTAAGTATACAATAATAATTGTATACAATATGTTTACAATTATTAGCTATAGCTATTACGATACCTAGTTCATAGTTTAATATATTATACATAATATAAAATCAAGCTATTGCTTTTGATGGATAATCGTTACTGACGAGAAGAATGGAATATAAAACTGATATTTAATCACTACGTGATGTATTTCCTTGGGACTGCTGCAATGTAGAGAATAATAAAAAAAACACGGTTTCCTTAGAGAAATGTATAGCTATATACGGTGGTGTCATGGTGAACGCGTTAAATTTAAATATATAAAAATGTAAGACTTAAAAGTTCAAAGTGACGCATTTTGTATAAATAAATAAATTCAAGTTATTAAACAATAATATTATAGGTATAGGCACATTATACCCATATATTCGCTCAACCAAAATAATACTAAATTGAATATTGATTAATAAATAATGAAGATGTATGGATTTATTTAATAAAATTAGATCACCTTGATTTGTGCAATCATCTATATTCATACGATTAATGGAACATTAAATAGGTAACTGATGATTGTATAATATTATGCTAGTGGTCTATAACTATATCCTAAACAATATATTATTACTATCTAAAACATTACTTTTTTAATTAAAACCACCGCACTTCATGAAATAAAAGGATTAATTCACATTTTATTGTTCTCTCACAATCTCCAATTATCTCAACCTTCTATAACGCGCATATTTCGTAAAAGTATAAGTACCTACCGTTTTTATAAATGCTAAACATACGAAAACTGCTCAGAAAATATCTAAATATTGAATTTATTTCGTTTTTTTTTTTGTAAAATATATTGTATCAACGCAATATAATATTCGTTTATAGGTCACAAACGCGTATTTTTACGAAGGTACTTAACTGTATGTATACATACTAAGCTGTGCCGAATTATATATTTTTTTATGTGACGGTCATACAAAAACTAATCATTTTCTGTGCTACAAAATATTTCACACTTTTTTCGATAAGGCCGTGCGAAAATAGTATTTATATTTTTTGAATGGACTATAATGATAATTAAGTTTAACCACCAGCTATATAATATATATACATAAACATATTACAAAACAAGAACACTAAAAAATATTACATGTTTTATTGCGTATTTGAAATGGTATAATAAATATTAAACGATGTACCTACTGCAGTTATTGCCCATTAGTCTATTTATTACTAATAATTAATAGTATACAAATACTAATAAATACCTAGCAAAAGAAAAATCTCTTAAACGGTTCGTTAACGGGTTGATTCGGTGGATTTTAAACAGTTATAGTATTATTATTATTAATATTTATATACAAACAATGATGGTAAATAACCCAGTGTTTTTTATTTTTTTTATTAAACACTTAGAAACACATTAAAAATGTTTATTATTTTGAGTTTTATATTCAATAAAGTACTTAGGAACATGTTAATGTGTATAATATACATATATATTATATTGGTTTGGCGAGCTGGTACAACAATAATATCGGCCAGCTAGCGTTATTTTGTGTATAATTGTATCATATCTATCATTCTATCATGAAGATCATCTCGAAAGTGTCAAATTATTTAATAGGTTTTATACTTTTTCATACACATGCAAGTAAAAATACGTATGGTATTGTTTTTGAAATTTTTATTATCACGCTTTTTTTTTCATATAAATGTCTTTAGGTACCTACACGTAGGTATACAACAGATACTACTTTTATTCAACAATTTTCATTTTATGCTCAGAACAATTTTTTTTTTGCATTTTGTACAAAGTATATTTATAAATTACATATTTATAAACGATTCTATTATATTTTTCATAATTTTAATAATATTAATATAGGTAGGTTTATAGTTAATACATTATTGTATAATATATAGATAATAGTGTTTATAGTTTTATAAATATATAATACTAGCTGAACCCGAGCACTTCGTTGCCCATTAAGTGTACCAACTATATGTGACTCAAACTTTGTTCAATTCGTTATTTAATATTCGGTGTATGGTTTCAAAATTAATTTTAACTTTTCCGTTGCCCGGAATAAAAATTCTGATTCGCAGCAGTACATTATCAGGTAGGCAATCTACCTGTGGTAGATCGCGGACCCCGTGCTGTATGTACGTTAGTGTATGATTTAACTCTAAAGTATCTAAGTTATACCAAGTTTGTCGTATTCTACCTATGGTGGATTGATATAATCAATTAATACAAAATCCTAATCTAACCTAACAGTACTAAAATTAGATGAATAAACGCAAATGCATACAAAAAAATGCATTCGAATCGGTCTAACCATTTAGGAGGAGTTCAGTCACAACACACGTACAGTAGAATTATTGCGCTTAGCAACACATTCTGCGATTCATTTTTATATTATATATTTATATGAAATCAACAAACATGCCCGATTAAAAAATAGCAACCAATATAGTATAATGCACTGTTGCGCCACTGTTGTATTTTTGACATACAGATTTGAGATTTCCTACCTTTCCGGTGGATTTTCCTAAAATTTTATTTCGTAAAAATTTTCTCCTGGCAGTTATGATAATCTTAAAAAAAAAGTTGAGCCAAATCGGACCAGCCGTTCTCGATTGACGAATTGTTATACATTTTTGTCTCCATTTTTACATATATAGATAATAGTTATTAGCTAAATACTTGATAAAAATATCCAGAGTATTTATTTATTTATTTATTTATTTATTTATTTATTTATTTACTCGAGTAAACAATAAGTTTAAAACTATGCTAATTTATTCATAAGTAAATATTATCTGTAAAAAAAGCGATTTATACATTTTAGATAAATCCCAACTAAAAGACATTATGTTTACGTCAAAAGTTATTCTTCTATCGAAAATAATTTTGTGCGCACCAATTTTGTCCTGTTTGAAATGTGAAAAAAGGGACAATCAAGACGTAAAAATAATAAAAAATATTTACTGTCAATATGTATTTTTATAATATAATAACTTGACTTGTATAATATATGGAGTCCTATAATTTTTAAGCTCGATAACTATAATATTGGTCATGAGAGGCATCATCGTGAAATAGATGATGAATTAGTGATATTATAAAGAATAAATGCCTATTCACCGGTAAATCACAAATTTGCATATAAAATAAATATAAATGTTACTTAGTATGTGAAACTTAGTATAGGTATATATTACCTATTATTGTATTTTGTGCGTCGGTTACGTAACTCCGCCACGAGTAGCCTATTATAATTATTACTACAATTATTAAATATAAACCTAATTCAACATTAAAGTATAAAACTACCACGAATAGTATACCTAAAGCTCCCTATTATTCACCGGAATTATCTTAATATCTTATGGATATTATAACGATTTCTGTACGTATATATATTGTAGAAGTATGTATAAGCAGTGGCGTCATTTGTGGGATGCAAGGGTATGCAAATGCATCCCATGATTTTTTTTTAACACACTTTTTGTGGAGATCATATTTTTATAAAATTATAGTATAAAACAAATAACAATAATTTTGTATTTTTTTTTTATTTGTCACAATATTTTGTGGATCACCAATACAACTATAGTTTATTTATATTTCTATAACAATAATTTTAACATTGCCTTATAGAACTGTTTCCAATGAATGCTTTTTTTCGACATTGAAATGAGTGAAAAGTTATTTGCGCTTAACTATGGGAGATAACAAGTTAAGTGATTTAATAGTTATTGCAACTGAAAAAGAAGAAGCTGATACACTAGATCTTAATGAAGCAGTTGATAGTTTCGCTAAATTAAAATCTAGAAGATTTCCTTTATTGTAAATTGTAATTTATTAAATTATATTTAAATATACATTACTTATAAATTATATATTATTTGGCTTATAGATATTTTTATAGTGAAGCTTTATATATAGCTGTGGTGATCCATATAATATTGTATTAAAACAAACTAAAAAACATTTTTGTTAACAAAATTATTATTATTTGTTTTTTTATAATTTCTATAAAATTATCTACATTTACACTAAAAGTGTGTTGAAAAAAATTCATTGAATGACTCGAGTGACTGGTATTACTTTAGATTTTCAATATTGGTTTTGCATTCCATAAAAAAATGTGAAATGACGCCCCTGTGTATAAGTATATATATAAGTACCTATCTATTTGTATATATAATCTGTATGTACTTCCACAGCGCGATGCACTCGAATATTATTTGTATATATAATATATTATGTATTTTATGTAAATAACAGTAACTTTTTTCTTGTTACCACTGCGGCACTGCAGTCGGAAGTAGTTAGACTGATATACGCGAGTGTTGAACTATATAGACGACTATCCTGCAGGATTGCCCCTGCAACACGCATGGTATACAGCGACGGCGTGCGTGAACACAGTTTTTATGGCCGCCAGTGTTATACAAATGGCCTCCATAAAGGACGATCCTTAAGGGGTGTGGGACGCGTACACACACACACACACACACACTATTAAATATATATACAAGTATAATAATATGATAATATGACCTCCAACGCAGAGTGTTTAAGGAAGCCCTGCTATAGCTATGGGCTTCCGTGTACCTATTTATATAGTGCGCGTCCGCAATATATATATAAAATAATATAAATTGTTAAGTACACGTGCGCTTATGCGTATATAACATCCAAAGGACCCCCGCAACGACCGGGGTGCTCGTGCCGTGACAAAAATACTCGCCCTTGCGTCAGACCTTGAAAACGGACAATGTATAAGTATGTAGAAATGAAAAAAAAGGTATAACGTATATTCTCTTGTCACGCGTATAAAAGGACGTATGTCGTATAACGATATGTATCTATATAAGTATATATACCTAAAACCAATTCGCACGATCACAATAATCTTATAATATAATATATTGTGTCGGATACACGACGATCACGCTAGTCAGTTCGCTGCTGTCGTAAGTGCGCGGTTCGTATGACGGAGATTCTGCTCCAATTGGTGAGTACCAAAAGCAGACTTTTTTTTTGTTTTTTTATTAATAGGGAAAATATGTATTTACATAAAAATATTAAGACTTGATGATAACCCAACCGTTTTTAATAGATTATTGATGTATTTGTTCGTATACTAAGTATAGGTCTATTAGGTACCTATATTTATACCCCATACTGGCTCGGTATAACTCACTGTAGTTTGTATTTAACTAAAATTAAAAATCATTATATAGATAAATTAATGTAGCAGGCATTCACATATTATATAATAATCATTATAATACATACACACTAATTTTTTTTTATAAAATATTACTATCATCTGTTTATATAGCTAGATACTAATAAACAAATAAGATATCGAATAGACATTTCAAGTTCATTTTAACGCTGCAAATTAAAAATTAAATTAATATATTGGTAGGGTATGTAGTGTAGCCGTGTAGATATACATGGAGTTATGAGTATAGGAATGACGCCACTGCTTCGGGATATGAAATTAAAATTTGTGTTGTCTTTCAAAACAGTAATAATTAAAAATTATAATTTTTTACTTATAATAATGACCTAAAAATTCAAATAATTTTAAAATATATTAATTTTAAAAACGCAAATATAGTTTTTGAAATAATTGTTGTTTTACGATAAGAGTCAGATTTGTGTATATAAGCTAGAAATCCCTGTATGGCTATACCTATATTATAAAATAACGCAACTATATATTATTGTATTAGGTAGGTTACCTACATATTTATTAAATAATTTGTTTGTATTTACTTGAATAATTTGACAAAATTATTTTATTTTTAAATTTAATTGTATTAAATTAATTCAAATTATTAGAATATTGTTTTGATTAGTCCGTATATATAGTAGGTACCTACGTAATTATTTAAAAAAAAAGCTATAATTCACTAATTGGAGTCTTAATAAATTAATTCTAAGAATTTGTTTATATATGTAGGTATGCCTAACCTAGTCTATAAATAGGTACTCTAAAAATATTATGCTTGTTATAATAAATTCCAAGTAACTAAAGTATACTATAGTATATACTCGTATTCTAGTCAATAAATTATAGTATTTATAGGTCAGATAGTTGGTACCAGGTACCTATGTCCTAAATAAATTGTTAGACGCATTTACTATTGTAAAACTAGTTATAAAATAGAAATTCATATTTTAGAATACTGCGACAAAACAAAAATGTAATATTTTTAATTTTGTAAAAAATATGTAACTTGTACAGCACAAAATCAAACGTAATACTTAAAAAAAGGTAATAATAGCGACTCTAGTTATAATAGTTATTGTATTATTTTCTGGTACTATGATATTATGTATAAATAATTATATTTTTTATATGAAAATTAAATGTACTTTTTTTAATTGGATTTTATTGTTTTTACTGTTTACTTATTAGGCACTAACGCTATTTTTACTTCACTATATCATTACTTTCGCTATATTACCATATTGGCCTAGATATAGTATAATAGGTATAAACATTAAATATGTAATACAATTTATGGGGATTCACTACGATATAATTTATAGGTACCTACCTACTTAATTTCATATAACACAGAAATAATAGAATATTAAATTTACTATTATTAAATAGTTATTTAAAAATTATTTAAATCACAGAAAATTATAAAACTAGAATTATAAATAATCTATATAGGTAGTGGAAGATTTAAGGGGGGAAGGGTCCCATCCACCCCCATCAGCCTAGCATCTATAGGTTAATAAATTGTGCTGTTTTTAAATAAATTTGTGTCCTAAAACTTATAAAAAGACAATGCCCCACCCCCCAAAAAAAAAATTATAGATCCGCCACTTAAGGTAGGTATATAATACTTAACTTTTAAATCGTACAAGTAAGTATACTTATGAGAGAACGCACCATATAATTTTAAGTTTGTATATTTTTTAAAATAATACATGTTATATTTTATATTTACCTAAGTACGAAGTAGCTGATCCCGTGCACTTCGTTGTCCGTTAAGTGTTCCAACTCTATATGATTCAAACTTTATTCAATTTGTTACTTAATATATTCGGTGTATGGTGTTCAAATTTTATCTTAACTTTTCCGCCGCCCGGAAATCGGAATTAAAATTATGATTCGCAGCACTATATTATCAGGTAGGCAATATACCTGCGGTAGATCGTGGACCCCGTGCTGTTTGTATGTATCTAAGTGTATGATTTAACTATAAAGTATCAAAGTTATACCAAGTTTGTCGTATTCCACCTTCGGTGGATTAATATAATCAATTAATACAAAATCCTAACCTATAACCTACCCGTACTAAAATCCGATGAAAAAAAACCGAAATTAACCATTTTTAAATTAGCCTGCCTTCTTCCCAGAGATCTAATTTACACACAATCATTCATTATTATTTATTGTTTAAATGCTATTTATTTTCAGCCTGTAGCAACTATTTCTTACTAAAAAAGTTATAGGTATACAAATTAAAATTAAAAAATTCACATAATATATCTTTATAAATTGTAGCTTCTATGTTATTCTGATGCCTATTATTATAAAGTTTCATTAAAATCCATGCAGTAGTTTTTACGTGAAAGAGTAACAAACATACTTACAAACTTTCGCATTTATAATATTAGTAGGATGTGCTATATCTTAACAATATGTAAACAATTTAATATTTATGTTTTAACTTTAATTTATTTGAATGACCTGCAATTTATACCTTACAATTGTATTTAAATTAGTTTTTCATTTTTTTTTCAAGCAAACTTTTAGGGCATCTTTCATTATTTTTTAAAATAAGAAAAAGTTGAATGTTTTATAAAATTAAAATAAAATTATTATCTTTAGTCGAGAAAAATATAGAAAACTGACTAATACTTATAACTAATAAGATATTTTACGTACGAGTTTTGCAAATAATAGTGTAAAATTTACAGGAGGGTTATCCAACACATATCATATATGTATATATAAATCGAAATATATACCTATAATTATATGTGATTGTTACAGGCGTAAATACATATTAAACGGCATTGGTCATAATTGTAGGTATAATCATAAATATACCCAACATACCCTAAGAATATAGATGATAGGTATTAACAATAATTATAATAAAACAAAATAAAGACTTACGTGACGACGACATAATGACGAGCGGTGTGTAGTTTGGTATGTACAAAGTTACTGCGGATGAACAATATTGCAAAAACTACAGCGGTCTATATGCAGTGTGACACTACGGGTAGTGTTTAGGTTCAGGTATAAGGTTTATACCTTTACGAATAATTAATACACCTATATTATATTATCCCGGGCGTATTCCGCGCATAACCGCCGGTGCGGGTCGGAGAACGTGCGGCGATCACGTGCGCGTAACCTACGCGTGCCGAGTGACGAAACGACGACCGTACGTGACCCGGTATCCGGTATAATAGGTGTGTGCACTTGTAGGTATATAATATATGTATTTACTGTAAGTATCTACATAAATATATCCATGTTTGTGCGGGTGTTCGCGTGCACGCGTGCTTGCGTGATGTGCTAAAAACTTTTCGGACGTTAGGTACCTATATTATAGGCGTATTACCACGAACTATAAGGTATAAGCCGTATCGTACGATATATACCCGGTAACTACCGGTATATTATTATAGTACCGAGTGCGGGCGTATAATGTTAATATTATAATATTATGTGGATCATCGTACTCGGTGCGTATAGGTACGAGATGTGACGGACGGAGTCGAATGTCCCGCGATGGCAAGATGAAATTTAGAATTTCGATTAATCCACGGGACCCCGGAAATAGAGCTGTTTGAAATTCGAAAACGATGCGTGCGCGCGCGATTTGTTATATTCATAGGGTTGTGCGGTCGCCGTAGTCGTCGGACTGCCTGCCGGTGGCCGGGGTCGTTCTAATGAAGATATTATTATTATCGTTGAAAACGGGCGCGTCCGCGGCCGGCTGGCTGCCGCCCGAACCGGGCGCCCGCGGTCCAAGATGGCCGCCGGCCAATGACGTCGTCGCTCCCGCGGTGGTCGCGCGCGCGCCGCGGCAGCAATTGTTATTATTATTATTAATATTAATATTATTATTATTATTATTATTATTATTATTAATATTACTATTATTATTATTATTATTATTACAATTATTATTATTATTATTATTACAATTATTAATATTTCCAAGGAACTGCGCTGCGGTCGCTGGTTTCGCCGACGACGAGTTAACAATTTTTTCCGAAAAACAAAATTAAAAATTCACTCCTTACACACGGTCCTATCTATTGACTATTATACACAAACTTACATTGAATATTATTAAATAAATATAAATAAATAAATAATATACCCATATAATACATAGGTTCACCACGATATATGCGACATCAAATTGCATACAATTATTGGTACCTACCTATATAGGTACAGTCGAAAAACTTTAAAACTTGTTTTTTATTATTAAATACATTTTATTCCCCTTGAAGTTAGGTTAGATAAATTCAAGTTAGGTATCTTGAACAATTCATATTATGTCGAAGCGAATTTTCGTTTCCTTTCAACTTCGAATTATCACGATTCGATTGTAAGGTATATTGACAATATATACTATTATACTGTTCTATAATCTATAGATTGCTTACAATCTATATATAATCAAAACTATCCAAGATACCACATACATATATTTAAGCTAATTAACATGTTTGTAACGATGTTGCCATTAATACCAATGGATATACGACATTGCACGACAGACTATAAATATAGCTACCTATTATAAAATTATAATTTTTCCATACATGTAGGTACCAATAGAATAGTTATATATATAATATATAGGTAATAGTATTATGTATTACATAATATAGGAAAATGCCAATACCTATATATGTCTTATAAATATTTGTGTACCTAATAATAGTTTATCATCATGTAAAAATAATCGGTTTTTCTTACCTATAATATATGTATATAAAGTTGTATCACAGTATCGTACTTACTACTATTAGTACCTATATAAAATAATGGCTTTAAAAATGGTTAGAGTATTTGAGCGTCGTAAAATTTTGGAGGTTGTAAAAATGTATAACGCCTGGTGTTAACTATAATTATATATATACAATTATATACGATGGAATGGAACTTTTTATATATTAGGTTTATGATTTATTTAACTAAGTCGATATATAATTACCTACCAGATAAAATATGAAATCGAAGGCATAATATATTATTATACGTTTAATAGGTAGGTACCAATATATAGCTACACAGTGTTCGCATTAATATATACAGATACACCAGCTAATGGCTAATATATATATTTAAAATAATGGACATATTTTCAAACCATATAAATATATTATATAATATATCTATTTTATTTCTAAGATTATCGAATAATGATGAGGGATATAATATAATATGTATAGTTAGGTTTATACGCCGCAGTATAAAAAAAAACATTTGAATTCTCGTAGGCCGTGTACTGCTGCAGTAACTATGTATATATTTATGTTCCCGTTTTCTTTTTATGACTTTATACATATACGCCATACGTACACGTTAATCAGACGTTTATTCATTTATATAAGTAATAAATAATTTATACTGTGTTTTTTTTTTTTATTGCATATGCGTAAAATAACTAGGTATACCTTCCTATACGAACACAAATTTAAGCAATTATATACCAATGGCATAGAATCATGTAGGTACCTACCTATATAATATTATTATTCTAAATAGATATTACCTGCAGATACCGTAGGTATCGTGTATCTATAATATTTGTTCGAAATTCCAACCAATTAGTAATTTTTTTTTTAATATTAATTAATATTAATACATATATAGGTAGTAATATATAATACGTGTAGGTATACTTGTATAGCTATTGATGTGTAATACGCTGCAATAGCTATAGAGTATAGACCATAGTATATACAAGGTTATACCTTTACATATCAACAACAACATGAAACAGTTGTTGTTATAATAAAAATAAAGTTACGTAATTATACCTACATTTATATACATTCAGCTAAGAGGTAATTTTACATGCTAATACACTCCATCCCCTTCAGAAATATTTTTTAGTGTAGGTACCATTGTATATTTGTATACTTATACAAATACATATGGATAGGTAGAATATAGGTATATAAGAATAATATTACGCAATAAAAGTCTTTATTAAGTTATAATAGTAATTATGTATTTATATTATATAGGTAGATATAGGTACATAAATATGTAAATGTTTATGTTTTATGTACCTATCCTTTGAGTTTTTTATAATTCATCTTATAAAATAATTATACTAAATACAGCAAATTATCTCTAACAAATGTTAAATGCAATGTGATAAATTAAAACCAGATGTAGTTATTATTTATACAGGGCGTGTAACAGAAATAGCTACCTAACAATATAATATAATTAATTCCTTTATTTATTCTGTGGTTATTTTACATCCCTCATTTATTTTGTTTGAAATAATCTATACTTTTCTTTTGGATTATTTTCATAATTTTTAGCTCTTAGGTATTAAATGTATTTTGAATATTAGTAATATTATAATTGCAGTATAAGCGATGTTGATTTTTTTTTAATGTAATAAACGTTTTGTTTTCTAAAGCATTAACATCTGGCACTGAATGTTATAGGAGATCCACACGTATCTTTTAATCGTTAAATATATGATTTTATAATGTATACAATAATTGAATAGGTAGGTATATTAGTATAATCACTAACAATAGAGTATAATAAACCGATAACAGAACTTTAACTTTACTGTATGCAACTCATAAAAACTGCAAATAATATAAAAAATGTAGGAATTAACTGGATTACTTATTTGTATTTTGATACACTTCGATCACAGCTGTATAGTGTATGTATTATACAATAATAATTATTCTTATTACTATATAATATATCAATAACAAAATATCTTTAAATGACCAAGATTTTCATTGTTCCTATATAGAAGCTGAGTATATAGGTATATTATAGTATTTTCGTCGTAAACATAAATGCTTGTAGGTAATAATATGTAATGCTGGATGTGCGCGATAACGAATTTCCGTTGATGACGTCATCGTTTTATGTACTACAGGTACCGATATATTATTATTTCATTCATAAATAATAATGAAATATGAGAGACAACATGGATAATCTATAATAATAATTTATTCTTACAAATTATTTAGAGCTTATACGTGAAGTACAATGCGGGTGATATTGCAGAGCTAAAAAGATATTATTGAAAAAAACTAGATTATATGCTTTTTAATATTTAGAACTATACCTAAAGTCTAGAACATTTTGATTTCAAAAATATAATAATATTATACCTACATTGATAAGTACCTAGTTAATAATATAATTTCTTGAACCGACCAGAAAATTCATCATAATTTTTCTCGTGGACAGCATTATAGGACTACGATTTATGTATTATATGAGCATCACACTGCGCGGCGTAGTAATTATTCATTTGCCGGTTTTATGTGCATATTAATATAATATTGTATATTCGAGTTTCACACAACAGGTACATAATATTATACAAAGTAAAATAATGTGCCATAACCGCACAGCGGGCGCCGAGGGAGATATAATTATATATTATACGAGGTGAACGCTGTGCAGTAAACGCACGCGCGTTTTATATTTTTTTTTTGCTGTTTTATATATATATTATTATACAAAATAACGCGGTCGTCAAAAAACAAAAAATAAATAAATAAGAGGGCGGTTTAAAGACGCGACATAGTATGCGAAAACTTTTCGTGTAGTAACGGCCTGGCGCGGTTTGTTATACGGTCAAACTTCGCCCTTCGCGTATAATATTTTAAGTTTTTTTCGTTTCTCTCTCTCTCTTTACGCGTCTCGTGCCTGTATAATAGCGGCAATAACAACGATAGGACTCGCGGCACGTAAGCCGCACGAGCGTAATGGGAAAAGTTTTGTGCGTATATATATATATATATGACACCGCATAGCGCCGTAAACTCTTCGGCTAAATAACGACAAATAATAACATCCCGTCGTAAAAGAAAAAAACGCAAACAAAAAAGAAAAAAGAAAATCGGGCGAAAAACGTTAGTGAAAAAAATGGCGGATGCCGTATAATACCCATCATATGCATAATATATTATATTAGGTAGGTAGGTATTTGCATAATTTGTACTTTACGAAGAAATATATAGGTGTACGAAGAACAAGCTTTGCGTGAGGGAGGGGGTGGTCTGAGTGTGACAGTATAATATATTTATTATCATAAGTACCGCATCTATATAATATATATTGTACCTATATATACTTATACACAAGTAATTTAACATTCGGGCGTAAAAAAACGTGCTTTTCGCATGTTCAGACCACTCGCCTGCTGAAGCAGCAGTCCACCATTATCAACAATAGCTGAAACTAATATAATATTCGAATATTAGTATGAAATAGAGTATCCTTAAAATGTGGCACTGCTGAAGAAGAATGACTTATTTTATCGGTCTACCATCATATTATAATGGTATTGTATTATAATGTATTCTCTATTCAAATATAATATAATATAATACAAAAAGTTTATTATTGCGAATTGTTAAATGTTTATACATTTAACATTGTATATTTATTTTAAAATTTGTATACAATATAAATTACAATTTTCGTCAGTATCACCCAAATGATAAAAAAAAATTTACAATATTGAGCGCGTAACATCATCATAGTGTATAGACCAATATATTATAAAACAAATATTTTTTAAAAATAAACAACCTGTAAGTCTCAAAGAATCTATTGGTATAACTTTTTATTGAATACGGTCTAGTAGTTATTAAGTCTATTAATCATCCAATAAACCAACGTGGGTTAAAAATATAGTGACTAAACTTAGAAATAATTTCTATGTTTAGTCACTATAGTTATACACACAATATAATTATTATATTAAATTTAAATTATTATTTATTATCTAATCATAATAACAATATTATATTATATAGAACTACCTGGCATCCACTTATAAAGAAAAAATAATTTAAAGAAAAATTCTATTAAAAAATTGCTATTCAGTTTTTCCTACATTTTTCAATTTTCCGAGCAATTTTTTCAATTTGTCTTTCCTTAAAATCCTCATTTGGAATATTACCAACATTAAAAAAAATAATAAATATGAACCAAATCGGATCAGTCATTGTTGATTGATGCGGTTACCAACAGATAGGTTTTGTATTTTTATTATATATAGGTAAATTCGTATAATTAGGTTGTTACGTTATTTTCCATCATTTAAGAACGACATTCGATGCAATAATAAATCGCATATTATTACGTTAATATTTCATATACCTACCTCATACAAAATTTAAGCGGTAGCTAGTATATTATACACGTTTCTTTTGTCTGCAAACAGATGCATTTTATTACAATACATTATGAGCTAGCTACACAGGTGTATAATGTATATTATTAGAATGTAAGTCGTATATAAAACATAAATACCTACGTCTACGTGGTTTATCCCGCGGTATTATAGGTTTATATTATGATGTAGAAATAATTTTCATTGTTACGCTCAATACCTAGGTTTAGTTGTATATATGTACTACTATGTTTATTCGAATAATATCAACTACGCCATATAATATGACGTATGCCCTAGAAATGTGAACTATACATTGTAATTTTCACTTGTGTGTAGCAGTGTAATGAAAACTACTATTATATTACAAATTTAATGGATTTTTTTTTTTTTTTGAACTAGTTATGTACCTTCTTACTATAAAATCGATAAACGTCGAATATGTTATTATATAGGCACAAATATTATACAATTTAGACAATAAAAAGAACATTTAATGTGTTTTATATACTATTATTAATTAATGAATAGTTGTTTAATATTCGTACACGATTTTCAAATAAATATTATAAAGACAAAAATATAAGCTGCAGATAAAGTAAAATTATATTTAGCAAATATTTTGCATAAATTTATTTCAACTACTTATTCGATATCCTTTATGATCTAGTAAGTTTCCGCTAACAGATAGGTTCAATTATTTAATAATAACAATTTAATAATATACTATAATATACCTATTTAATATTATACAAAGATAATATTAATATACTAGCAATAATTAAAATTTTAACTTATATTATATTATTAAGAGTTAAAAATGTAACAATGTTAGTCCGTCCTCGAACATTTTTGAAAAATAACGTATACATTGCAATACAATATTTTCGTGCATTAGATATAATACACAGCGCTGTAAAATATTGTATAGCATGTGCACCAATGCACATAATATATACTGTTCCCTACTATACATATATATTTTACATATTTAATGTACAGGTACATGTTTGCATATATATGCGTTTATAACAAATTACTAATCGTGTACAACTATATATATTTATACTATGTAGGTATACCCACGGTCACACTTTATTGTTCGTATTTTGCACGTGTGTGTAATGTGTATCTATACATAGGTAGGCACCTAACATGAACTATCTCACATCGTGCAAGTATACGAAGTATAAATATGTGCTATAGAATAGGTATACCTATAATGTATATAGGTACCTACCTATATACATTATACAGGGTTCGGAAGATTTCACCAGACTTAAGCTTTAATTACCTCTTGTTTAAAATTTACGACGACAAGACTTTTCATTATAATATAGGAATAAACTTGTATTAGTTGTATATATAATATAATATATATTATTATATTGTACTTATATGACGACGCGAACATCGGATATTCGGATATAATATAACATAATATATTGGTACAATAATAATATAAATAAAGTCATGCGACGTGCCGACGTTGTGCGGTTTTGCTGTATTTTATAAATGCATGTGTACCTATATGTATATATGTGTATATGTAAGAGAGATTCACGCTAGACATTGATTTATAGGCAAACATAATATATAACACGGTAGGCATAAAACTACACCGATGCATCAGACAATAATATAATATATATATATATATATATATAGGTAGGTATTGTATAATTTATTTTATTTTAAAATCACGCCAACATAATATGTATATATAGCCATATAGGTACTGCAGTGTAGGTGTTTGCTGTTATTACGGATTCATTGAATAATATTAAAATATAATACACACGAGTTTGTATAGTAAAGTTTGAACGGAGCTTAAAACTGTTTTGTATAATCTCTCTCGGTGAAAAAAATGCTCAACACTAATAAATATATGAGTATAATATACTATATATGAATATCATAATATTATATGCAAACGTAAGAGCACACTAGCTATAGCTTTATGTAGAGCATCTGGTTTGCCAGGCTTGAAAGACCTGACGATGATTTCGAAGGCAGCTAATGGAATACCATATACCTATATGTATATTTACAATTTTACTTTAGTACATCCAAGTGAATAAATAGTATTACTTAAGAACGCATAATAATTTATATTATACTGTCTGGTTGCAGCGGTAGCAGCGGGATACATGGTATTATTCTTATATTTTTTTATTTTTCGACGGGCTATATATACATATTATATATTATATACCTACCTATGTTACATAGGCTATGTATATGGTAAACTGAAATATATGATATTATATATTGTATATATATAGTATATAGGTATGGTATTACCCTACGCGTTCTTATCCACTTACGGCTCGCATTCCGTTCCATTTTGGTCCCCTGGACGAACAGCGGTATAAATCCTTTTCGAAACGCGTTGTTTTACGACTCGTTTCTTTTCAACCGTTTTTTTTTTGTTTATATATATATATATACATACACCTACAGTAATGCTGTAACCGACATTGCGGAGTTTTAATTATAATATTGCCACGTACATGCAGCAACACCACGACATACAATATACAATATACATATTATAACACTATATATAATATATGTATACGTATTAGTGTGCAGGGGTATATAAATTATAATCGTCGTTATTATACTCCACGTACAAAAACGTACTTGCGCCGTATAAAAACGTTTCAACTTTTATCGCGATGAAAACACTACAGGAAAAATGATTTACGCCGAAAGTATAAAATATATAAAAGTATATTATAATTTTAATATGCATACCTACTTTCAAAAAACACCACCCGCCGATCAGTTGATTGCGACCGCGGGTGCCGACGCCGCTGCGCCGTAATCGTACATGGGGTTTAATTATATTTGAGCGAATTCAATTAAAAATCAAATTATATTTTTTTTTTAAAGACGAAAATTTACCGAGACCGATGTTCGCTATAATATATTCGCTCATTTTCAGTTCATACTTATTTTCACAGTCACGTAAATACAACTGCAGACAATATTATAATTATTCCAAACGTTTAAAGTAGATATTGCGGAGCTTGGACAATTAAATTAAATTTGTCTTACACAAACCTTTAGTTTTATGTTATAAAAGATAAAAAAAAATGGTAGTAAAATGGCATTGCTTAGCATGGTGTATGATGATTACCTACTGATCACTATTGAATCCTGCAGTGGCTAGTTAAAGTTCTCTGAGGTCTCTACACTCGTCTTAGGAGACGAGGTGGATTCTCAGAATATTATATTTTTTCACTACAATTAATACAAATACTCGTTCGTTAATTATTCACTGTGAGTCTATAATAAAATTTTGTACATATTATGCAGTCTGGGTCAATCTTAAATACATCACATAAGTACGTATCGGTATAATATAATATCAATATGTACGATATAAACTATTTTTAGCTATACCTATATATCTTATAAAATTGCTGTTGTATCCTTAATATCGTGGATGACATAATATTACATTAAACCTGTATTATGAATTATTCACAGCAGTATAATATAATAAAGGTCTAACAATATATTATGCTATTATGAGATAATATCATATAGGTACATATTATAATGTTTATCATACAACGTAATAACAACAACTATAACAATTTTAGGTACAACACAACATGTAAACATAATTATAAGCACACTAAAAAAATAATTGTCAAAACCTATTAAAACGTTATTTTATACATAATGTCGGGCGTTCAACTACTTTATAACTATATAATGGAGTATCGATTCAGAAAGAATTGTAAAAAGCTGGTTTAATAACTATATTATGATTAATGTTCGGTTGTATATACGACGTATATACATAATAAGTTTATATTTGTCATTCGTGTCATTATAGACTACCTATATTATATATTAAAAACGTAAACGTACATTGATAATTTAAACGTAACGCGTGAACGAATTATTTATATATTTGATAAGTACTTATTTAATTACATAAGCACAATAGTTCGATTGGTACCTTCTAAATGTAATTAAATTAATCGCATATATACGCATAAACATTATAGATACCTAGGTTAGATATATACCGATACGATAGGTATTATAAACAAAATACCCTTTAGACATCATATTTTATCGAAACAAAACAGCAAATAATGAAAATAATATTTAATAATATTAATAATAAAAATACGCACAACAATGATAATTATAAATAATTATGATAATTATATAGTTTCGAGTATATAGGTACCGTGGTCTAAAGTATCGTAAACAATTCTGATATAAAGTTTTCAGGAGAACCAAGCAAGGAATTATTCTACAGAACATAATAATATCTATTATACAATTTATCTACTCTCAGTATAACTGATCACCATAATATGTCCACATGAATAAATATACAGAATTTAGGTATTATCTATACTCCATCTCTGGCCGTTTTATTCCAACAGCATAATATGCATTTCAACATTATTTCAACATATTTGTACCCAATGGGTTGACTGTAATATAATATTATAATAATACGTTATGTGCACCCGCGCATTTTATATCTCATCCGTAGTTTAGCCGGACTCGAAGATCATCGGTTTTTGCGTAGGGTCCTATGTAATATATAATGTAATAATGTGTTTATATATAAAAATGATATTGTATCGTGTCCATCGTGTATAATATATAGGTACATGTGCAAATACGTACGCCATAGCTGCAGCACGATGCGGAAAATACTCGACCTTCTTATTTCTTTACGCTCGTTTTTCGTTCCCCTAGCTCTTGTATGATATACGTCATATATAATGATATATAGGAACGCCGTTTCATTTTTTTTTTATTACATATACGACATATTATTATATAGGTAGATACAAAGTATGGGTATTGTTGTTACGTTACAAGATAGGTATATGATGTATATATAAATTCTATGTGTTCGAGTATCGCGTTTACGACATTTTTTGTCCTAACCGCAGCCCATATATATAATATATATGCGTGCATATTACAATAAATCGTTCAGCAACGATGTATCGCACATTATAATATAAACTTACGTTTATTATTATATATATACGTTCGCATATAAACTCTCTTGCGAATTTACGGACCTATAGGTACACGCCGTATATTATAAAGGTATATAGTCGTATATGGTCAAAGTTGAAAAGCGTTAGTCGCGAACATTATATTTTTCTACGTGACGAATACACGTATATAGGTACCTATATAATAATAAACGTATAATGTATATAAATATACATTGTATCTATTTTATAATACCTATATATTATTATATTCCTATGTATAAAGTAAATGTCAGCATATAACAAAACCAGTGGTGTAACAATAAGTTAGTAATATTACTGACTCGGATCATGGATTAATTTATGGAATTTCCCGTTTCGCATGTTTTTAAATTTATATAACCTAACCTAACCCCCTAGTGGCCTTCATGGTAAGGACCAGAGTATTATAGCTCCGATATAGCTTAGCTTTGATCCCTCAATCCTCAGACGCATGTGTTACTCCTGCACTGTAATATTTATTAAAAGTTCACCGTTTATGTACCGGTGGACTAATTACAAAAATTATTATAATAATTAATAATAATATGTCCAAATAAAAAAAAAACGCAGTTGGACAGACTCTGAATTGAAACTATACTGGTTAATTTTTTCAGTAGAATGAATGATCAATTAACAATAAACCATATAGTCAAATATTGATATTGTGAAAATTGACATATTATATAAATTTGTATCTGGACGACTTATAATATAAGATATTATCATATATAATATAAGTACTTATATACCTACTCCACTGAACCGAAAAAAAAATATAAATACTTGATACTTCTAAGATATAAAACACACGTCCGTTATATTTGAGCAATATCCGAATTCGTTTTCTCCCCGTTTTATGTGCGCACGAGACGCCTGCCGAAACTATATAACATAATATAATTCTCGTATATTATGTATCATTTTTATAATATAATACAATTTCTCTCGTAGTGTAAGATATGTGTGCGTGTTTTTTTTTTTTATCAGATGTCCGAGAAGTTCGCTGGTATTGCAGGAAATAAAAACGTCCGCAGTAAAACTTATATATGACGCGAATTTATATATATATATATAATATACGAAGTTTTGATGCAGACGCCAAATGAATCTTCCCCCCCCCCCCCCCGCTGGGGATCGATTGGGGTGCTTTCCAATTTCGCAGAGGACTTTCAACTGCCCCTTGTCGCGCGCACACGCCTGCTTGCGCCGTATTGTATAAATATATACAATTTGCCACAACTATGTAGAGGACGATCAGTTTAAGCGCCGCCAAGTCATTACCATGGTTTTATGTGCTCATACGATAAAAGTCAAAACTGATGCGCACCCCCTCCGATGAGGGCCACCCCGTTCACCCGACTATTTATATCATATATGTATATATAAATAAATGTGTGTGTGTGTATTTGCGAGTACTATGGCGGTATTCCTATTAAACTATCCGACAGCAATCAATTGATATACAGTTTAATGGTCGTCTATATTATAGTATAATATGTACATTCGTTTTTTATGTAGTCACGTAATTCGCCCTCGACAATACTATACACAATATATGTGTATAATATGCGCCTAATTATATCATATACATATATTATATGCTATACTATACGCACGAGATACCCGTGATGACTGTTCCAATCGTTTTATAATAGAGTATTTTCTAAGTTACACTGCTGCAGTGTTATTATATTGGTCCCGAGTGAGTAAATTATATATATATGCCATGTATATACATTGGATAATAATATGTAATGCTGTAATCGCCGAATCGAATTTATTTATCCCTCGCGCAGAGTATTAACTATTAAGTAGTTTTTCTTTTACTACTGTATACGATATTTTAAGAACGAATATTATGTTTTTATAGCCGACTCTCAAGACTGAATGTATTTATATTTTTACGTATTCGTCGTGAAATCGTGAGCGAACGATTCTCAAAAATTATGAATTTTACGTATTGTTTATATTTTTTTTTATTCAACGATCTCACAGCTGCTGGTTATGAGTATGAATTATATGTCCAAAATAATAATTAATCGAATCAAATCGAACGCGTCAAAACGTATCCATATTATAACATATAGCCTCTGTACGACGCATTTGGTCAAAGAATTTCGAGCATTGTCGGTAGGCATACCGAGGATCGTCTTCTTTTAAATATTAAATTTCAACGCAATGCATTTTTGTAGAATAGAAAGTAGTTGCTACACTATGAAAATAAATCAATCTAAATTCATAATATCGATAATATTGCAAGAAGCTACTACTTCAGCTTACTCATCGGATATCTTTGTGTAATTCACTGAGTCTAACTTGTCTAAATGCTGGTCTGCGTTATCGTCGTTGTTAGAAGCAGCTTTATACCGTATCACTCAATTTTCACCGTTATAAGAAATTATTACTAGTCAAATTCTAATCCAAAGACAAATTACTCAAATATTGTTTATGTAATATAAATGAAAAGTTGGTCATTGGTAACCGCACCAATCGGAAAGGTTAGACCGATTTGTCTCATTAATTTTGATGAGGTCTTACGGAAAGAAAAATAGGAAAAGTTGCCCGGAAATTATAAAATTCGGGTAAACTGAAAGACCTTTTTTCAATGGGTTTTTTGTATACATTTTTTTTTATAAATAGTTGCCATTGGTTACATATTATAATACAGTACACATAGTAGAAATTAGTATTATTTTTCCTGTATAAATGGTGGCCACTGGTTACATATAATATAATTGTTATTATGATTATATAACTTATAATTTGGATATTTGTTCACTATATAGTATATACATTTTTTACCCGCGTTGGTTTATCCGAAGTTGGTTTATGCTCAAAAACTACTGGACCGTTATCAATACAAATTATATCAATAGATTCCTTGAGACTTGGAATTAGGATAGGGCTTTTATAGTTAGTTTTCAGCTCATAAAAAAGAATATTATTTTGTTTATTTATAGGGTTGCGATTATTTGATTACAATATATTATATGATTATTATATATTATTATTAATAGATATATATGAAATAAAACCAATTTTTTTTTTTTATAAAATACTGATTTATAAAAAAAAACACAAGTATTTGGCATGGGCAATGATGGGAGGGACAGACTGGACAGCTATAGTAATATATATTTTCCTAAAAAGTATATTATGTTCTGTAAAACCGAATACATATACAAGCATTCTCATTCCGAATTCATATTATATTATTCCGTTATTTTTTTTCCAGATCCACGACTACGGGTACATCGGGACTTTCACATGCGCAACACCTGCAGCATAGAGTATAATAATATATAATATTTTATTTATATATTATATGGATGCATCGTCGAACTGCCAACAATACCTCAGTGGACGACGGACGTATTTAAACCAACCAGAAATATGTTTATTCTTTATGATAATAAAATATTTAAATCTTATATAATATATAAGCAAGTCGGAATGCACATCGACAATACCGAACGATTTACATGTAAGCATATGTTGATGGCTGTTGAGGGGAGGTGTGTACGAGACTACAATAATAATTTATAATAGTAATAATAATAATTGTTCACGCATTTTTGCCTACGACACAATAACAGAGTGAACTGCGAACAGTGCACCATAAATAGGTATTTTAATAGTATACAAGTATACAACACACAATATACCTAATATATAGGTATACCTATAGGTTTTCTGTATAGCAAGGAAACGCGATTATGTATTTTGAGACACTCAAGACCGTGAGTTTTGGTCATAACCGAACCGTTGTAAAGGGAACGGCAAAAAATGTAGGGACGAGAAAAAAAAGAAACGTGTAAATTCCATACTTATATATATATATGTCTATATGTACTCGGATTGCCATTTTTATATTTTCCCGTGCCTATATATAGGTATATTATTTATCACGCTCCCTATTCGGGTTCACTCTACGGCACAATGGTGACGGTGCGGAGAAGGTGGCTGCGAATTTATCGAGTGAGACATCATCTTTTTCGCGTTTATATATTTTTATAATAGTATGATTTCCTTTGTACCGATGAGGACTCCATAATATACTATAACCTACCTACAGAATCCGACTGTGAGTTACGACTGTCCTTATATTATTATAGTTTCATATATACGTATATATTCACGTACGTGAATACAATATAATAATATATATAGATACCTTGTTCTTTGCAGGGTACGCCGCCATATATACGCTTAAAATAATAATAATAATAACGGTCCCTTGATGGGTTTTTATTGTTCTCGGCAAGTCGGCCACACCAGTCCCGCACCGATCATCCCATCATAATATACCTAACCACCAAAGTCTAAGACGGTTCTGTTTTTGACGTTTTTCCCGTCACCCTATTTAATATAGAGTATAAATAGCTGCCATGCACTTGAAATTTACTCTGCATAGGGGTTGCCGGCTGCCTCACATCGCGGTTACTATGCGTTCACTCCTTATAGGTATACATAAAGAAATAAGAATGCAGGACTTGAATAGGCGTATTATACAACGTTACTGAGCGTCAAGCATGCGTAAAAAATTCTGTATAGGCTCCGCCTTTTTGAACTAAAATAATAAATGGTATAAATATTGCGTAAATGAATTTGATTGCACGCACGTAAAGAACCCTTACAGATTATATCTTCCTATCTAATATCTATCAATATAGATTTTGACATTTTGACAAAATTTGAACGGAAAAATCGTTATAATACGTTGGAACCTATATTAAACAAGAATAATCAGAATAAATTATTATATATCAATGTGACCGCCATGGCGCCACTAAGAAATGATTTTATTGTAGAGATGACTTACTTCAGTATTTAGATTATTAGAAAAAGTCGATGCGATAAAAACAATTTCAGAAAAATGTATTCTAGCTATAACTAAGGTTCGGTTACTACTTGCATTTGCATGTTTTTTTGTAGTGATCGTAGATTATTCCAGATAAGCTATAAATTTGTTTTATTAAATGGTGAAAATTAAAAAAAAAGTTTGACCTTGCATGTTTGGTCATATGTTTTGTTATATTTTAGATAAAATGAATATTTGAGCAATTTTTAGAATATTTTTGGTTATAACTATCTATTTTTACTATAAGTTATAACTATTGTAGGTAGAGTATAATAGTATGTAGTAGGTATGTACATTGTACATTGTACGCATTAAAATAAAATAGAAATTATATAGGTAGATAACTTTTATATTATACCTACTGCAGTGACATAAAATTATATTTTTAATATTCTCGTTATATTATATACTCCGATGTCGCTCCACATAAATGTCTACTCGGATTTTGAAATTTCGGCGAAATTCGAACTGAAAAGTTGGTATAATACGTTAGTAAATGGTATTCAACAAAAATTATGATAACAATATATGGACGTGACTGCCGCTAAGAAACACTTTTACTGCATGCAGAGAGAACGTTTTTCGGTATTTAGATTATTAGATATACTGTACAATAATTTCTGTATTTCCATTTATGCATAGGTACACCTAAAACTACTGTAGGTAGAGTATCCATTTATTATGTAGTATTTGTGGTATGTACCTACACTCTAAGATAAAATAGAAATAATATAGGTAGGTACCTATACCTTATCTATTACACCTCTACTGCTGCAGTGACATAAAATTACATTTTTAATGTTCTCGTTGTATTTTGTACTCGCTCCACATACATATACCTATATGTGCGTGCAATAATAATGTATGTATTCCATAGCTTGTACGATGTTTGTCAGTCACTATTTTTTCAGTGGACGCACGTTGTATATTATCAATAATCGAACACCCGAAAGACCGTTTCGTTGTAGACGTATTATATACCTATACCTACAGCACTTATATATATATATATATATATTTCCAATGCCAGGAGTCAGTCACGTCCGCATTACCGTAAAACATATTCGCGTCTTATATATAGGGTGCATGTATTATATAAATATATATTATTTCGTGTACAGAGAAATTGGAGGATGCCCGTAAAAGCTCAGCACGGCCGTGTCGTAAAACGTATTATATATAGCCTATACATACTAGTCTCGTCTTATTTTTGGGCCGTTATATATAATATAAGAACGGATTCATCTTATCTCATTCCCAATTCTTCGTATTATATGTACAGGGTGTTTCACTGTACGTATGTCTGCCGATAATTTATTTGCCAATTAATACTATTGTACGACCTGGGTAGGTACCTATAGGCTATATTGAAATACAGTTTTGGAAAATTATTAGAAAGTCACGCAGTTCATCTGAACAATATAATATTTTTTGTTTTACTCAAAATCATCGTACGATAATCAAAAGAAAAATTAACAATAAATTTCGATTTCACAGGTATAGCGTATATTTATTAAATCTTAAAGAGTAAGATTAATTTCGGAAAATATTTTAAATTACTATAATTTCCATTGAGTTCCCAAATATTTGTATAAGTTTTAATTTTGTGACAGGAGTTAGATTTAGCTGTATTTAAAAAATACATGACTGAGGAGGCGTGAACAAACACGGACCCAAGGTAAGTCACCCTATATTATACAGCAGTTGTACTGCACCACATTTTATATTATTATTATTATTATATATTCTGCTCTCTCCGGCTACATTCACGCGCATACATACTATATGAACTTCATGTATATACAACACTAAAAACGTGTAGAGGGATCGTATTTCATTTTAGTCCGCCACCCGAAGGTTTTACTCCCGGAAGGGTCTCGTCTACTGCTGCTGCTCCTGTTGCAATAACGCTGCGTGCCGATACGATGATTTATCGTGCAGTCCGGAAGGATACTGGAGGTATTAGTAGGAATAGTAACCCGGTTACGGTGGAGAGGGGTGGGGAACTAAAAGGATTTTAATGAGACCGACATCTCGCTGCACTCTTGGTATGTTACTTTAAACCGAACCGAACCAAACAGTCACTTTTTTCAAGATATTATTTTTAAACCTAAAACGACAGTTGTTGTTGGTTTAAAAAAAAATAATGAAATTAAAAAAAAAAACCACCTGGTTTAGATGGATATTTTATGTTCACCGACAGATTATATATATAATAATAATAAAAAAAACGTACTCTGTAGTGCAGGTTTTGGGTGCCATTTTTCGTCACGATTCGTCTCGAGAACGAATTTAGATGTTTTTTTTTTTGGTGTTCATCAGTGTATATTTACTATTTTTGAATTCCAAAGTAATAACCTCTCAGAGAGAAAGTTAAATAGTGACTATAATTTATTACGACAATTTTCGTACTGGTTTAGAGAGCTTAATGTATTTTTCCACCCAAAATGTCAACATGAAAAATAGTTATTGGTATTGCCCAGATAGAGTGCTCGAGGACCAATGAGAATGCAGAGAAGTAGTAGTTATTATTACTATTTACTATCAGATTTTTGATGTGTATATACGCACGATATTATTATGTGAATAAAAAAACTAATAGTTAGGTTAATTAATTAAGACGTTACGGTCATCCATTAAAATCGTTTCCAAATCGAATCTATCTACATATACAATATACATATAGTAATGTAGGTAGGTACACACAAATAAAAATATATTAGAATCAAATTGTTATCAGATTATACGCATTGAAATTATTTATGAAGCGCATACGGATAATTTATTATAGAAATAATAACACATAATTTGATTATAAAATATTGAATTTACACATTAATTATTTTATAATTGTGTAAAGCACTCCTGTAATCTGTCGTGGTAGTGTTGCGTACTAGTGTGATAGGTACAAGTGAAGAAGTGGGAAATGTTATATGATCACGCTGTATACATTGTTGTACAATGTACTTATATATAATTGCCTCAAAAAACATTTAAATACTACAACTAAAAAATGCTAGGTAGTTATTAATTAATACCTTTAGGGCATAGTGTTATTATACCGTCGATTAAATAAAATATTAAATTATACCATTAAAAATAACTTCTCGTAATTATGTGAGTAGTATACGCTCATATATTATACGCTCTGCAGATAATATAAAATAGTTTTAATTTTTTCAAATCATTAATTTATCAATAAAATAATAGGTATTATACTTTTATGTTTAATTTTCAAACGTATTACTATATAGTATAATATAATATTATTATAATCAATCATGATTTTAGTTTCGTGAGTTTATTGTTATTAATGTGTAATAGGTACCTATAACCTGTTTATGAATGCGCTCATGTATATTATATTATTATTATGATGACATCATAAGTAACTTTTGGTATTGCTATACGTTTAGGTTTAGCACACACTTTACATAATATATACAAAAATCTTATTGCCATTTTCGTGGACTTGTGGGCCCCCTTACACAAACATTTTCAACAGGGCCATCGATATCTCCTCAAAGAAAATATAAGCAAAATAAAACAAGTATAGAATATAGGTAACTCGCTGTATAACTCGACTTCACAGGAGAAAAAAATTAACAATTAAAATAAAATACGGCGTTATATCAATGTATTTCGATTTTAGTGTAACTCAGTTCAGAAATTACATCTCTTGGTATACTCCGAACATGGTACAAACTCGCCTTATTAAAATTTTCTGACATTTCTAAAAACCATCTTTGACATTTTTATCAAAATCAGTCGAGTAGGTTTTGAGCCTATAGGTAACAAACATATAAAAGAATCATTTTAAAATAAATAAACCCTCATACAATTGGTTTTAAGATATAACTATTAAATGTTTGACCGATGCGAGGCCATAATATACGTGACGATTGATGTATACTCATCTGCCAGAGTAATCAATGACAACCATTTATATAAAACAAAAATACTAATTTATAATATCACAATTTATTATAATCTGTAACCAGTTGGCCATCACCAATGGCGAGCGTTTATACCTAAACAAAAAAAATTTTCAATTTCCATCGTGAACCTCAAAATCCTTGTACCTCTTTAAAATTAAAATTTTTAATAATCCATTCTTACCGCACCCCTACATAGTGGTACGAAGATACCATTACATTTTCAAGTCTATACAGCTATTATAGTAGTATCAGTTTTTCCGACAGGACACGTCCAATAATTTATATGTATAGATAATTTTATAATCCTACATAATAATCGTTTGCCCAAAAATCATTTTCATGTTCATCTAGGTACCTGGCGACAGTGGCGCTGATTGACCGAATGCCGCCACGAAAAAGTCACGTCCAGGAAATCCGAGCTCGGCCTCCCCTTCACCTCAGCCACTACACAGCCACACCCGGGAGCGTGTCGTAAATCACGTATGCGATCGTTGTACAGGGGCAGTTTAGGGCGGGGAGGTACGCCGGCTACTACGACCACTGCAGTACGGGGTTAAATCAATCCGTACGTCCATGTCTACTGCAGCAGGCCACGGTGGCAAGTGGGTCGAAAGGGACCGTAAAAATCGACCCTCCTGTGGCGGGAGTGGTTTTTTCGTTTTCTTCTTCTCGTCCTAATTGGACGTCTCTGTTTCAACGAGAAGACCGTAACGGCGGCACGTACGAACTACGTGACGACCGCAATCCTGTGGCTAACGTGCCCGGCATACGGTTGTTCGTTGGAAATTATACTCTAGTTATTATTATTATTATTATATGTTTTATTTTCGCTTTTCGTTCCCGATTCCAAATACTTACCACGCACGCACCCGCATATATTATTACATAAACTCTATACAGCACACACACACACACACGTTTGCGTGCGATTTTATCGGTCTACCGAAGCCGGATCATAAAATCGCATACATAAGTATATAATGTTATGTTGGATTTATACCTAAATACACAGGTACGTGCATGTTTATAAGTGACCCGAAAATGATATTTTGTTTCCATAAGTGGTAAAAGTGAATTATAAAATACTATATATAATTTATACTGTATACATAATGGCTGCAGTTTAAACATGTACGATGTACCTAAGTGTTTCGGATTTAGTATATTGTTTTTAGACAAAATCACTTTTTAGTTTTTTCCATATTTTGTTTATTTTAATATATATCATTATACATTTATACCTAGTATTATGTTTAAATAACCCACACACTTTTTGAACAAGAAAACTTATTTTTAAGATATATGATAAATAATTATAACTATTTTAATTAATTGACTATTATTTTAATATAAGAATAGGTACAGTGAAAAATTATATTTAGTTTCAATTATGACTGACAAAACTTTAATTTGAAAATAGGAAAAATATATTTATTTATTTCTATACAATATTATAACGATTTAAAATATTTAAAATACCTGCATTGGACATAGAGTTCATAATAAACCAATATTATTTATTATAAACATTGTATTAACTTCCATGTAAAAAATATAAGTTCTCCGTGCGACGTATAGGTATTATGTTTTTTGGGCTCTCGCACAAAATCACGTTTTACTTTAGTCGTGCATTAGATGTATCAACTAATAATTATTGTAATATTACCTATATATAACATTATAATAATGGCCTATATGAGTTTGGGAAATGTACTTAATTTTTGTAAAATCTGATTACAGGTGGTGATAATGGTCCTCGTACACCAGTCTGAAGCTCGTAAAATGAAAAAAAAAGTTATTACTCAGATTGTGCAGAGCTTGGTAGCGGTGTATCGTGTGGTCTCAACCGCCATTTATATATTTAATTGCGACGGGCGGTGGCAGTTTTTACGCACACAATATTACCTAACATTATACTATCTAACTATAGTATATTGTTAATTATCATACAGTGAAACTTCCATATAACGAACTTCCATTTAACAAAATTTTCTGTTTAACGAAATATTTTTGAGAACCAAACAAAATTAGAACTAAATTTATTTAATTCAATATAACGAAATTCTCTTTGGAAGAAATTTTTTTGCACCCATGAGACTTCGTAATATGCAAGATTCATTGTATTACATATATTATAATTTAGGAACTACAAGGTGAACCGTATAATATGCACAAAACCGAACAGCACGATCGATTTCACTCGTCGTATCCAGATTTTGACGTTATTCATTAATATTATTATTATATAATATAATATCAACACCACAATATTTATTTGGGCTATCAACCCAATTTGAGTCAACAGAGGGAAATCACACGTGATCCAATCAGTCTATATATTACCTGTGTTATAAAATTGTCGGCAAATCACGATTGAGCATAGAATATTTTATGCGATGTTGCCAAATTCACGTAGCCAAAATTTTGTAATTTATTATTTTCACTTATTATTACACCAATTATTATGATATCTGACGCGAGCCGTGAGCCGAGCCCCTCGGCTTTATCGTCAATGTTATCAATTAATAAATTAGTTCCGGACTACTTTTGAGACTATTATTGATTTATAAATATTTTGAATAATGTGACTAGGTATATTACATATTGACTATGAAAACATGATATTTTTTTGCCATGTTATATTTTGAATCATTATAATTATTTAAATAAATATTTTTGTATAATACAGTTCAAAATTGAAAATGGCAACGTTGCAGAGTTTTTTATGCTCAATCGTGTTGGTTTTCTTTTATATTTCAATTTCCTTTGATACGCCGACAATTTATGCTCATTCGTGTCGCAAAAAAGGTGTTTTATGCTCAATCGTGTCTCAGCCAAAATAGTAACATAATATAATATTATAATATTATGATGTATGACCTAAGTTTATCAGTGGCATGTATAATGAGATATGTTTTATATATTATATAGTATTCTTCGACGTATTAAAAAATGAAATTTCATATTTGACATTTCAAATTAAAATGTATAGGTACACACCGCGTATAATATAATGATGTTTTCGTTTTCGCTGTAAATAGGTATATTATTAGCAGATGACCATTTTTTTTTTTTTTATTAATTAAAGCCTCGGTGTCTAGAGCAATTGGCTTCATCAACTTTATAATAAAGGTTCACATTTTATATTAAATTACTTTAATATCAATATACAAGTTACAAGTCACAAAAGGTTGACTAATTTGGTCTTAATTATAAAGGTAATTGTGTGTTTTATGTTGTCCGGATGAAAGGCTTCTGAGGGAATGTTTGGTACTCCCAAATAACTCTTTATAAGTGCTTAAATAGTATTATTTTTGCTCGGTATGTTTATCAAATACCTATCTCGTACTACAATTATACAATCGTTAAAGTATATGAAAATATATACTTAAATACTTAAATATTGCAGTCTACTCGCATATATAAGTAGAATTTTTACCTATGTAAAAAAAGAGAGTGGAAAATAAATATAATACAATATTATATTAATAATCAGAGCTGCGCAGGAGTACAGTTTTATAATACTCTAATGTTCTAGGTATTTTTTAAATTGGGTTTTGGTTTTAAACAGCCATCGAGTTTCACGATTATGTAAATTAAAAATGGAGATAGGTATGGAAAAAAAAGGAGAAAAAAACCAAACGATTCCAATGATGTAAAGCGGTTTTTTTTAGTGGCCGGGTTTCACAATGCACATTTCACACCACGACGATATATTGTAATATACGATTGGCAGAAGAAAAATGTCGTCCGAGCTCGAGCGCTGCACAAAACACTTAGGTACCAACCGGTTCTATAATATATATGAATATAGCTGGATACACTCTGCGATAATAATATATAATACGTACCTATATATAATATATATATATATATGTGTGTGTATAGATAGATACCTCCTAATGATAATACACAGCCACACGTCTGACGAGGTGCCCACCATTTATAATAATAATAATAATAATATACGGAAAACTAGTTTCTGGGATAAAATCAAATCCTTATAAGCACACGCGTATGGCATATATATTTTATACATTTATATATAGGTAGGTATTATAGGTACACCTCTACGACGTACGATTCCAATCTCGAGTGTAATTTATTTCAGACAAGCCGACAACGTCTGTATTATATATATATATATTATTTTTACCCGTATCATGCACGCGGTATACACACGTATATTATAGGTACGCATACGAGAGGATAATGTGGATAAAGTTACTGCGATAGAAAAATGTAAGATGAGAGCTGGTTAGGGGGGAGCCGTCAAAATATGTCTTGCGAGTGTATGTGGTAAGAACGGGTAATGAGGGGGGGTACAACGTTCGGTGGAGCGCGGAGGGTAATAAAAAATGAAAAAAGTCATTCCGTCGCTTTCCCCAGCCCTGGAGTCGTATATCATCTCGGACGTACCCAGCCGTGTACATGCACGTTCGAACATATAGATATTATTATACCTATTTATTTTTCGACATCATTTTATAGTTAATTAACTATATTTTTCGTATGTGTTGTTTTTTTAATTTACTTTTACGATATCGGCCTGTCGATTGTTTAGGCGCATGTACAGACTACGTATTAAACATAATATAAGCACGCCGCAAGACTTGTTGAAATTTATGTTCCGGTATATGATATAAATTATATGATAATATGTAGGTGTATAAATACATGGCAAGAAAAATAAATTCCACGATTATATCATATTATATTATCATAATAGGTATTGTATTATACCGTGTAGCAGTGCGTATAATAAAATATTATGTATTATAGGCACGGATGCCCATAATATATATCCATCCACACAATCCTGCGGGTGTGGTGGGTGGGAGCATACAGCGTCGAATAGAAAACATTTTTTACCTAGTATAAAACATTGTTGTTGGTTACTCAAGAAATTGAGGTAAGATCCAACATCGTACCTTATAACATTTTAGAAGAGTACCCAGAAACAAATATTATGTTTAATAAATCAAGGAGATTTATAGTAAATAATAATAATAATAATAATCGTGATATTAATAATGGGTTGGTTGTGATCTAAAGGCAATCTCTAGCTGTAATATAAATAAAAGTTAAAACCCGAAAAAAACTGCAAACGGGCGAATCCGAGTTATTCAGATATAATTGTTCATACAACAGACATAGTTCCGTTCGGTTTTGAGTGTATAGAATATGAACTATGAAATATAGACCATAGAGTCTATAGAGATATACGAAATACCAATAAGTAGTATTAGTTATTACGGGTAACAATTTATCAGAATCCTGACGTTATACCATATTATTATTATTATTGATATTTACGTTATATTACAATAATTATTTAAATTTACATTAGTAATTGGAAATTGCCTATACATTACTCCTTGTATTCTATACACGGTAAAAATATTGAAAATACAAAGTTTTATGACGGGTAATTTTAAAATTAATTAAATATGTATTCTACATGTTTACAGTTGATCAGTAAATGTACATTCAGGTGCGAATTTCGTGAGTAGCACGCTCACGCAACCTGCCTAATAAGAATAAATTAACTGTCGCGATCATAAAATAATGTGCAGCTTACAGCCAATGTCAATATCAATATAAATGTATAAATGTACACTAACTGCGATAAATACATCACGGAGTACATGCAAATAAAAAAATAAGTACATAATAAGTCTATATATATATATATATAGTATATACATTAAACATTTAGTTTTGAAACAAATTAAACTGAATAGATATTAATTCTCATTTGTACGCGATAAAAATGTTCATAAATAATATAAAAATTACTATATTTTATTAGTATTAAATACAAAAAATTATTATTATAAACATGTAACTAAAAATAAATGTTATAACTTCGTGTAGGTAATAATTAAATTCTCTCGATATTTATAACTATTTATCATTGTTTTTGTTTTTTTTTATTAATATTCTTTATGATAAAAGTTAAATACCAAAAATCATTATTATTGCAGAAAATTTATCTTGATAAAATTCTAAGGAAAAAAGCTTTTTGCTAAAATTATCTATCTTCATCCGATTAAATCCGGGTTAAGAGTTGCTGAAAGGGTTAAGAGGAACAAGATACAATATTTGAATAGTTTTTCTTGAATTACATAATTTCGCAACCGTATATTTAGAAGAAGTAATTTTTTTTTTGTTCCAAAAAATATTGATAAAATGGTACCTTAATTTAAATTAAACCTGGTAATTTCTATCACTAATATTTTACAAAATTATAACGGAAGGTCATACAAATCGTAATATTAATTATATACTTCTGTAACTGTGAGTATAATACAATGTAGATAATGCCGTATCAATAGCAATAACCTTGACTATACATTATTATATACTATCTATCAAAGGTGGGCACTGGGCAAGTTAATGAAAATAATTAACTCAAGTTAAGTTAAGTTAAGAGGACACAAGATCGATAAGTTAAAATTTAACAGTTAACAAATTATAAATTTAACTTGATAAGTTAAAAGTTAATAGAGAAAAAAATATTAACTTAACTCAGTTTAAAAAAAGTTAATCTATTAGATTCTGAGCGGAGCGAGGAAGCTATTGTTTTTACAATGGTGTTTATTTTTTTATTTTTTATTTTAATATCCTGTATACAAAATTTCTTCCAGAAGGAGTGTTTCGATTTCAACATATAGTACCTTATCTTTTAGCAAATTGGATCAAGAGAGGTCATTTTTCGATTTTCTCAATAGTTATTTAATGCCACGGGAAAAACCACCAGAAAATTACGAAAAAACGCTAAAAATAGGCTTTTAATTTCTAACGCTTTGTTTATCACCATAGAAACGAATAAAAAATTATAATATTTTAATATTAATTCAACTTACATGATAAAATAAATAATAACAAAATATAAAATATCCAGACTGACAAACCGTCTCCGCTCAGAATCGTTTTTCTTATACAATGATATTTTATCATTGAATTCAAATCTAATACAACCATTATACAATGACCCACTTGTAATCTACTGTACAGCAGAGCGACATCCACTTACCTACTTTTTTTTTTTTTAATTAGTATGTAAATCACATAAAGAGTGAACGTGTCTTTATAGTTTCTAATTAATAAATTATAAAAAACAATTTTATTGAACTTTTATCATAATACACTGTATATCTTTTTACTTTTCTATTATTTTCTAATTAAAACTATATACTAATCTCAAATTAATAATTTAACAAATATATTGTTTTACATAATATAGCAATTTAATAATATAAGTTATATAACATTAAAACATAACAATTGTCAATTTATAATTTAAAATCATACATTTTTTAAAAACATTTATGATTGCAACTCGCATAATATATAATTTACAATTTAATAAAATATATGAATATACACAAAATTATGTTATATCAAGAAAAAGAACAGAAATGTTTGTGTTTTTGTATCGAATTATTTTTATTTTATACTGACATAGTAATATTTACGTATAAACGAAAAATTCAAAAAGTTTTTAAATTGATGGATTTTTTTAAAATCAACTGAGAAAACCTAAGTTATTTCAACTGTAAATTAAAATAGTTAAGTTCATAAGTTGATTAGAAAATAAACTAACTAGTTAAGTTGAAAAGTTTAAAAAAATTAACTTTTTAACTAGTTAATGCTCACCTTTGCTATCTATAGTATAGTATGGTTAGTAATATATCATATTATACTTAGGAAATAGTCAGTTTTTACAAAAAACATAACGATTTACGATTGAGATCAAGCGAAACCGCAGGAAAAATTCCACCCGGGGCAAGACGGAAATTACTTAATACACATTTATTATAATCTAATATTAGTTATAGTGATATTGATATGCAAGTAGGTACATGCAGTTAAAAATTGCCAAGAGTAGGCAGTCCCCCCTCCCGAGGCTGCCCTTGATTGAGAATTGTAAACGTAATAAACTAAAAACGTTTAATCAATATTAATTCTGGTCAAGTTATTTTTTGGTGAGAAATATTTACTAAACTATTTTTATTATAATCATTATCGTTTGAACAAATAATGTGTTGGACCAATGCACATACAGGAACATGCAGATTAGGTACTGATTATTTATTTTTTTACGGATATTTTTACACTAAATATAACATATTATTACACTTAAAAATATATTTGTACAGCTACTTAAAATCCCAACTACACTATATGTTCTAAAATATAAATAAGAAAATATAGCAATCAAAATTATTTAATAATTAAATACACAAATAATTTATCTTAAATTATTTTTAACTAAATTGGACAATAATTAAATACGCTACTATATAATCACTCTAAAACTAATTTCACTGATATAATATCGAGTTGCTAACTCTACGATAGCTTTACGAACACAGCGCAAATTATATAAGTGTACATATAAAAGATAGGTAAGTACAAGACAAATTATGCATAATATTGTCAGTGCAGATACTAAATAACTAAATTCAAATATTGCTGACACTTTCCTTGATAACTTTAATTTAATTTATTTTAAAGACATTATAATAGCAATCATTTACCGCAGACATTTTTAAAATATCAATAATAAATAACATAATAATTCATGAATATACACAAGAATTGAGACAAGTCTATTATTAAAAACTACCGCCTAATTTGTGATTTTCTATGTAAAGTAAAGCCAAGAGTAGGCAGTGGCCCATTCCATTGAAAATTTAAAACAAGATTTCACGTCAGTAGTTAATTCTGTTACCAAAAAATCTAAAAAATACATAAGCACAGTTTATTTTATAGTCATTTAAATTTCAAATTTGGACGAAATTACATATTAAAAACTAAAAAAAATTTTAGTTATTTTATTGTGATTGTATAATATTATTCGTGGTTACTTGAAACTTCTAAAGTAGGTATAATATCTATGATAGTACCACGGTGTGTTGTTGATATATAACGCGTTATAAGTACCTAATGGATATTGTTATATGATTAATTTGGAATTTGTTATAGGTTTTTTAATACCATAGGTAAGTAGATAATATGTCTTATACCTAGACTGACATACCGTCTCCACTTAGAATCGTTTTTTTTATAAAATGATATTATATTATATCATTGAATTCAAATTTAATACTATCCATTATACAGTGACCCACTTGCCCACCTTTTTTTTATTGTGCTTCAAATGTTTGAAATTTTGACGTACATAAGTAAAAAATAATAACCTTAGCCACTTAAAATTTTCACCAAATGTTTATATTAACATTTTCCATATAGGTACGTCATGGTAAAATTTTAAAAATATTTTGACTCTTAGAGATGTGAGTGCACATTAAACATATATATACAACATTACAACTGTATTATACACATGGTATAAAATTAATTGATACATGTGGTATAAAAAAATATATATTAGTTGAGAATAAATTGATATTTAAGAATTTAATTAACTGTGAATTTTAATTTAGTAATTCGAAGAATTGTAACTACCTGCATTATTAATAAAAACTAAAATTACTGCTAAATACTTGGTAATTGGTATGAACAGATTGGTATATGACTTTATATAATATTAATTTACTTAAAAATCATGTATTATTATATTTTTTAAAAAAAATTTCCGAAATTTTCAAGACATTTTGAAAACGGTAATTTCAATTTCATAACTTGCGTTTAATTGTTGATAATTTAAGCTACAATATGGATTATACCATATACCTAATACTGTATGATACAATAAAAAAATAAAACAACATGTCTTAACAACTCTACTTGAAACGAATGTTCACGAAACAAGCGATAATCCCTAAAGCGATCTGCAATATATGATCAATATTCGATATTGACAATATTATTGAGTATTGACCGTGTATTGGTCATGTTGAAATTTGAAGGTACCTATCTATTTCAATAAAATTGAAAATAACAAAATTGTTTTGATTTATTGATTGATATCAATAATATTGAACGTGTATAGGACTCACACATGGAGTGTCGAATCCTGCTATATTATAAAACTGCAAAAATCTGTTTCACGTTGTAACTTGTATAAGTATGTTTTAATGTTTAATAGTATAATGTGAACATCGTCAATACTAATACACTATTTAAAATTACGAGTAAAACGATGGATAAAACGTGATGTTGGGAAATTCGTGACGGTTTAAAATCCTTATTCTTTACCGCGAGTCGAATCGAACGACAGAATGAAATTGGACGACCGCAGATGCGCGCTGGCAGTGCGCTCTGTCGTCAGAGCTGGTCAACCATTCGGTCTGTCGCTTTAGACCGGCAGAGGGCGCAGCGGGTATGATTGAAAACATTCGACGTCGTTGCGATGCTGATGCGCGACCGACGACGACGATATGGCCGACAACCGTTGCCATGGCGACAGTGGTCGACCATCGTAAAGCGTTGATCATGTCCGTCCGCCGTGTCGTCGACGGGCATCGGCGAGCCCAAACGTTTCGTATCGTTAGCAACCGCCGTAATAACGTGCGGTACCTAAATGAATATCATAATAATAATATGATAAATTATTATTATGATAATAATATGAGTCGGCGGAAGATGTGAGATTTCAGATTAATCGTTTTATTAAGCAGTTGATAAAAACCTAAAATCAAGTAATCGGTATTACGTAGGTACCTATACCTATATTTACCTATTTATTTAAATGTATTATACCTATAGATACCTATTCAGAATTCAAACGCGTTTAGGGTTACCATAAATGGTTGAAAATAAAAGAGGACATTTTTTTCAAGATCATGAATAAAATTAATAAGTACATTTTATTTTTCTTATAATGTATCTATTGATCCTACTGTAATAATAATATGATTTACATGATATCTCATTAGGTATAAATTATATTTAATTGTTAAATTGTACACATTTATTAGTTGATACAGTGGTCGCCGCTTATAATGATAACATCCGTCCGAGAGTATTTTGATCACTTTAACCGGAAATCACTATAAGCGGCGACTCAAAAAATATCGAAAAAATAACTTTAAATACATATTTTATTTTGTACAAAACATTAAAACGACTGTACAAAATATCAAATTATATTTCGTCATCAAAGGCGCAAATAGCGTTTGAGATTTGGAGGGGCTAATAGGGCTAATAAGGTTAACGGGGCCTTACTTTAATAATATTGAATAAGCTTAAAACAAAATGTAGGAAATGTTTGGGAAGGCTATGGACATTTTTGGCCCTAAAGCCCCCCCCCCTATTTGCGCCTATGTTCGTCATCATTCATTACTTGAAAAACTGGTAAGTCCTTATCCAGCCACTCATTTAAGGTTAAATTCAAACATATACGATATTACGATATGAAGTACACTCATTACGTGGGTCACAATGTATTATATGAGATTAGGACAGCCGTTCGTAATCGTTTTTCCTCCTTTGTGTACGTAAAAATAGGTAATTTTATTATAAATTTAGTATTTCTGACATGATTATTTCTGATCACTATAACCGAAAACCTGATCACAGTATACGCGGCGAAAAATTCACTGAAGACGGCTGTTTGTTCCGTTCCTGACATTTTAGATTCTGAGTGGAACGATGAATGTATTGATTTTACAATGATGTGTGTTTTTTTTTTTTATTTTTTTTTTTATTTTTTTTTTTATTTTTTGATTTTTTTTGTGTCTGTCATCACGTTTTAGGGACAGTAAAGTGCTTGGATTTTCTTCAACAGTACCTTTTCTGATAGGAAAGTGATTCTAGTTGGTACTTTGGGGGGTCAAAAGTAAATTTTTTCCAATA
>NC_042494.1:144648361-144649839 GCF_005508785.2 Acyrthosiphon pisum
AATACAAAGCTCTGATATATTGTTACAATATCAGTTGAAAAATATTAAAAATACATAGGCACAATTTTTTTTTATAAGCATTTAAAGATCAAATTTTAATTTGAAAAATTATTTTGTACTTAAAAATGTATAAAATGTTCAATTTTTGTATCTAAGAATTAAAAATTTAAAACAAGATTCCACGTAAGTAATTAATTCTGTTACCAAAAAATCTAAAAAATACATTTACACAGTTTATTTTTATAGTCATTTTAAGTACAAATTTGGACGAAATTACATATTAAAAACCTAGGATAACTATTTAAGTTATTTTGTTGTGATTGTATAATATTATTCGTGGGTACTTGAAACTTCTAAAGTATACTATTATATATCTATGATTTTACCACGGTTTTTTGTTGATGTATAACGCGTTATAACTTATAAGTACCTAATAGATATTATGATATGATTAATTTGGAATTTATTATAGGTACCTATTATAGGTCAATTTTTTTTTAATACCATAGATAAGTATATATATGTCTAATACATAGACTGATATACCGTCTCCGCTCAGAATCGTTTTTCTTATACAGTGATATTATATCATTGAATTCAAATTTAATACTGTCCATTATACAGTGACCCACTTCTAACCTACTGTACAGCAGAGCGACATCCACTTACCCACCTTTTTGATCACTAAAAGCGGCTGATTCTTATAACCAGTGAACACAATAAGCGGCGACCCCTGTATTTAGACTTAAGAAAATAAATTAAATAGGTACTATAGAATTTCTTTGTAATTTAGAAATAAATAAGTACTAACATTTTTACATAATACGCTGTTTTGTTTGTATATTAATTATCAAATATTTGTAAATATATGTATATAGGTATTTACAAAAATAACAAAAATAAAGAAAATCATAGCATAAATTATAATATTAATCAGGTAGGTACATTATATGGTTTAGGTACTTTGTCAATATCAATTTTTTTCTGTTTATAGATACTTATTTTAATTTCCGGGGAAAAGAAGATGTCTAGTAACCCTAAACGCGTTCGCTAATGAAAGCAATACATTTGGTAGGTATATGATTTTTAATACACTATCTAACTGAATAATTATGAGCTTCGCCCGTGTAGAGCTTTTTTTGTGTTATGACTTTTTCTTTTTATCAGTTTTAAAAACTAGTAAAATAGTAAAAAAAAAGCATTTACCTATAATATATACCTAGATACAGGTAGAATTAGTGCTTTGCAAAGTTGCAAAAATATTCTGTAGGTAATAATTTTCCAAATAAAGATCATGCATTTCTAAATTTATTATCCGGCAATATAATAATATAATATACTAGCTGTAGGTATGATCCCGGTCATCCCGATATCGTCCGGGAATAAATTAACAATCGTAAATATCGCTATATTGATACATCTCGGTCAGCTATTTTTATATATATAGATAGATTATACCCAGTGTTGGGTAGTAACGT
>NC_042494.1:144649939-144653796 GCF_005508785.2 Acyrthosiphon pisum
ATAAATGAATAAAAATAAACGTCGAAAATATATATAGTTAATATGAAAAATTCTCATAGTTATCGCTTCTTCGAATGTGCCAATGTAATATTATACTTTTAAAATCAAATAAACTATAGTATGCAGTTTTAAAAAAAATAATATTTATGTTCAGAAGCAAAAATATTATCATCTGAATAATAAGCGTCATGTCATCGTAAAATATTAACTTTTTAAATTAACAGCGTTTTAATGTCATCCTTATAGATGTTACATACTTATATTTATCTACTATATACTTACTACCTACTGTATAATAATATTATACATAAATTATTTATTGATTTTGGATAGTGAGTACCTAAACATTTTAAATGCATTTATACACTTATATGACTATTGATTAGTAGTTATGTAATTGGAAATGTATGATTATGTAGGTTTAACTATACGCATATGCCCGGGTTCTAAAATTAATCCATCTTTCTATTGTTTTCCATAATAATGGACAATTAGTTTGCCAAGATAACTTTGAAAATTTGAAAATTGTAGTAATTAATATTAATATATCAACAATTATAATTTTTAAAAATGATCCAAATATAATGAATACTAGATCCAACCTATTTTATATTTCTGTAAAACAATTTTTAAGAACTCTTATCCCTATTATAAACATTTTAATGAACTGAAAAATTACTCATTTGAATTTCGAACTAGATGCCTACATCAACATTTTCAAAAAAAGTATCCACTAATTAATTTTAATTAAAAAGCGGCTATTATTATTTGAAAAACAGAAGCTTGTATCTCCACAGGACACTTTCTTTTAAGCAGAAGGTACAAAAAAATCTCAACATTTTTAAGATATTGTTTTTAAGACTTAAATATATATAAAAAAATCCAAAAATCTAAATTTGATATATGTATTATAAAAAAATTGGCAGTGTATATTATGTATTATATCGAACCTCATTAATAAAAAAATGTATCAAATACTTATTAAAAACTATATTTTATTTTTCGTACCTATACATTATTTATTTTTATTTTGTATAGATACTTTTTGATTCGTGACTAAATTACATTTTTACGGGACTTTTTATTGATAAAATAAAAATAAAATATAAACGTGTATAATAGTTTTTATTATGGTGATAGTTTTACCTACTCTCAAGTATTGTATTGAATTATAAACAAAATAAAACATAATATTATAATATTATGTCACATTACTATGATATTTTTATTTTTAAACATCAAAATTATACTGTAACTTGGAAAAACTTGACTGCATTTTTTATTCGTAGAAGATTCGTCAAGATTAGATATTATTTTACATATTCAAAGATGTTTTAAATATGAGCATATTAAACACGGAGAAAACATATTTCGATAAATAATATAATATTAAATACGAGTATAATTCTACAAGCGTGTGTGGGCATTATGATTCATGAGAATAATTTATTGTACGCACTACGCACGATGCACAGCCCAAGATAATAAATAAAAAATATATTTAAAGATCGAGGAGAATGATTTCATAATACAAAATCTAATAATGTCTTAAATATTGAGAATTAAAATTAATAGTTATTCAATATGTCACGCGTGTATGGTTTTTAACCAAACTTGGTATATACTTGGCCACCAACATATATTATGATATAATAAGAACCAGGTAAATTTATTGATTAATCGAGATTATTATAATTATTTAGATTGAATATAAGTATATGGCAAATGCATATTTTTTGTGGAGGACGATCAATATTTGGTATCCCTAATTACATATCGAATGACTCAATATAATCACTAAATGATTTTTCGGAAACCCGACGCGCTCCAACTCAACCGCTGTTAGCGCGAAGATTTATGGTAATCGAACGGATACAAATGGTAAGACGCATACGTGACATACTGCGTATGTAAAAGTATGTGAAACTATATTCCTGCTATGTATAAGACTGTGGATATCGAGAAGGACACGTTTCATGACGGGTAGAAAAAATAATAAATATACCAATTTCAGTCGCAGAGGAGAAGAAAATACTGCAATTTCCGCCGTCGGACAAACCGTTTTATAGTTTGTAACAACTTCCTTACTAGGACTTAATATATTGTAGGTACATGGGTATGGGTACATACTTTTTTGGTACACTTGTTATTCATATTCTTGGGACTTGTCACTTGTCACTTGTGTACAAGGGAGGTAGGAGTTTAATGTCCTAAATGTGAATCTAATAAAAGTGATTCTGTTTAAGGATCAACACTCATTTACTTAAAATTTTTTTGGAAATAATCGTTTCATATTATTTTAAGTTCTAAATAATCAAATATCTCACAAGTGGTTATTTTAGTTAAAGTATTTAAAGATTTTAGGAGCGGATAGATAATAAATCAATATTTTATGGGCACCTATTATTCCTGTGCTTGGCCACAGATCACAGTGTGCCATTCCACTCAGCTCGTCCAAACTTTAAATCAACTAATTAACTACCGAATACCTACCTATTTTTATTTCTCATATATCGAAACTTCCAAAATTGACTTCCATAAAATGACTAAAGGGGACATCAATATACTGGTTTAATTGTTCAGAAAAATATTAACAGTTTAATTTATATGATGCGACAAAAAGGAAGTTGTACATATTTTTATTTTATAATATTCATATTTATTGTATATAAAAAAAAATACAACATATCATTGTCAGGCAGTGAGAATCGACCCATAGACTTTAATTACCTGTTGATGTTATTATGTTAAAATCAATTAATTTGATATAAAACGTATTAAAAACCATTGTTTTTCTAAAATTTGAAAAAGTGGTGTGACCTTCTACTTTCTAGTCTAACTCTCCAGTGGCACTTACACCTTCTTGGAGGCTTTAGGGTTTAGCTTTTGGAGAGCTTATTCAGTCAAAACATAATTTTCGACGACGAAGAGATCGACGACGCCGTACAAACGTACAATTGGTTTAGTTATTTTTATAGGTATTTCAATTTTAAACACGATTTGTTTGTTCTCATAGTAACGAATTAAATAAATGATTTACTTAGGTATTTAGATTGCGTATAATAATCAAAAACATAATATATAGAAGTATTTATTAAAGTAACAAATTGTTGATGTGAATGGTACGTTTTTGTCTCTTCAGAGCCCAAAGGTCATAATAATATAACTTATTTACTATCCATGGTATCTACATAACGACTAAGCTGGTTTATGCAACGATGTCGTTGCACAAACATATATTATGTATTAAATAATATAACACATATTATATTCAATATTGTGTACAACGGCATGTACCGACATGTTGTACAAATGTGTTTCTATCTCCACATCAGCTGCAGGTTTTCGTGTATACGTCATAGGTTTTTCCCGTTATCGGCGTACATTAAGTATTAAACCTACGTCATGTTATTATATATTATACAGTTTACACTTTACAATATTATAATACCTATAATCTTTAAAATATTTTCATAGCAGTAAATAAATTCCACGCTGGGTGTATAATACCGCCGACATACTTTTATGTATGGGCCTAATAATATAATATTATGTACCTACCACGTGCGCAAATGTATAATCCTGATAAAATCCCGAAAAAGATTACGGTCATCGGAAACTGCACCATGAGAAATGCACTGCAGCAGGCGAATAACGAAAGCGAACTCCCGGGGCACAGGGCAGTTGGTTGGAGTACGCTAAGTCCCAGATGTACGCCTCGCGAATGGTCTCCAAATGTCGGTGATCACATTTCCGCAGGATTGTTTATTACTATAGGTACCTATATGTATTATATTATTCTCCGGTCTCCATTATGGGCGGAAAATGAGGATTTCGTCGTCTCGTCGTCGCTTGAT
>NC_042494.1:144653896-144654121 GCF_005508785.2 Acyrthosiphon pisum
CTCAAAAACGGATTTTGAGAAATACTATGGACCTTTTTGTTTATAAATGGTTGCTATTGGTTTAAATAATAATAGTTGTTATTATTAATGCGATAAGCCTGTGTATTTTTGTAAATAACGTATCGAGTTTGAACCACGGTTTTGGTGGACTAATTTTTTGAATTTTTCGATACTTTAGAATTAAATTATACACTATTACGTACGCACCATGCGGGGTCCGCGATC
>NC_042494.1:144654221-144675801 GCF_005508785.2 Acyrthosiphon pisum
TTCCTCAGATTGCCTACTTGATATACAGCTCGTATAATCAAAAACGAATCTCACGAACAACGCCGATCGGGATGGCTATATAAATTAAATTATAATACAATTTACACTTAAAAATACATTGCTTTCACAGTTTGTTACACCCAAAAGAAGTTGAATAATCTCGAGAACCTAGCAATAGCAAAGTATTGCCGTATCCTCTAGTTATTCATGAATAATATGCATATTATTTCCTTGTTGTATGTTAAGCATTTAACTATTGTATAATGTATAGTCGTATAGATAATTACGTTATTTTTTTTTTTTTAATTTTGAGATGTTATTATTTTAATTGTTTTACTAAAATATAAACTCTCAATCTCTAACACAAGCTCAGCTTAAATAATTGGAAATCAAATAATTGTATTTGTTGCGTATATATTGTTAATTTTTATAAAACAAAAAAGCAATTTATAGGGATTAAACAATGAAACTAAAAACACCCTTCTCTCTCAAAGAATCTATAGACATTACTTTAATTAAAATCGGCTCAGTATTTTCTGAGATTAATAAACATATAAGTACTTCAGCTTTATTATATTATTAAAGATATAGATAATATACAGTGCCTGATTAACAATTGTATTGAATTATACTTTATACATATTATTCGAATAATATTGATATATACCTATAGCAACTATATAGACACAAATAACGAGTAGTCCCTGCAGTATCCTACAATCTGTATAGGTAGATTTTGGGGTTTGTATTTTATCGACATATTTTGCGAGATGAAACTTGGATTAATTATGGTTAAGTTAACGTCGTTAATACATCCACCATATTGATTGGAAAATGAAAATTCAATAAATTTCACGAATAGCTAAAAAAAACCTCCCTTTCTAAAACGCGTATTGCAGATTATCATAAATCACTCTCCCCTAGCAGTGTCTATAATGACAGCAACTAAAAGCGGCCATTATCACGAATGGTAACCAAGACGACACAATATAGGTAAATATTGTATTCGAATTTAAGGGACCCAAAATACTCGTTAAAAAACCAGTTCACTTTCAAGTTCAAACTGTGGTTCGCCTGCACGGATACACAGCGCGTGGTCCACAACAATAACATTTATAAAATTAAATCTCATAATAGGTACGCATATACGTAAAGAATATAGATATAAAAATATGTGGTAAAAAAATTATTGTATTCAAAAATATCATGGTGCGATAACTTTCGCAAAATGTTAGTTTAAATGTTTATTGTACCATTCTTATTAAACAAAATATAATATATAGCTTGAATCAGGGACTGGAACCGAACCTAAAAGAACCGGTTCTGGAACCAGAACTTTTAAAATATTAAGAACCGGAACCGGAACCGAAACCTTTATTTTAATATAATAAAGTACCGGAACCGAACCGGAATTTTTAAATTAAAAAGGTACTTTTAGGTTCAAAAATAAAATTATTTTATTTATCATATTTAAAGGTATTACGGTTTTGTGTATAACCTATGTAGTATGTATCTATGATATATTATGAGTTTTCTAATATTTCTCATACCTCAATTAACCTAACCTAACCTCAATTATACCCACATTCTGGATGACTATTTGAAATTATTATACTTTTCGGTACCGAAATTATCTGGAACTGGAACCTAAATTATTTGGAACCGGTACCTTTATTTTTTTTCATCAAAGAACCAGAACCGAACCGGAATCGTTGTTTTATTTTTGGAGAACCGGTACCGGAACCGATACCGATAAATTCAAAAGGTTCCAGTCCCTGGCTTGAATGTTAAAAGAGTACCTAAATACTATAATACGATAGCAAAATTAGCTTAAACTATTTTTGTTATACCTACATTCCGAATAAGACTAAGACTTAAGAATACCGCTTGGCACCTATACTTTTAGTATATATAATATTCTTTTAATGAGAAACGTTTCACCTGTTTACGACGTTATTAAACATCAGTGGACCACTGGTGCACTACAGGTCATCAAGCAAACATTATACATATATATTACATCACAATTATATAGGTAGTTACTACTTGCATTATTACATATACTGATATACATTATACCTATTATACCATCATATAAGTTTTTAAAATAATTAGCATAATAAAACCAAAGAGACGCGACTCGTGATGACACGTGTTATAGGCGCCGCTGTGTATAGGTATTATTTGGATACTACAATACACAATAAACATATAATTAAATAATATTGTTTATGTATATTATGTAAGCATATTGTATATATATATATATAATATATGAATGGATATCTACACAGATTTAATATCTATAGAATGTATATACATATATTTTATATGATCTATGTATGCGTATAGTCTATATAATATATTATATCCCGTAACTATCCTTTTCACGCCCACGAGCTGACTACTATAAAATCACGCGTAAACTGTTTTAACGATCATTACCGTAAATATTCATACTATGTATTGTTACCTATAAGTTATAACATATATTATTTTGTGTACTTTGTTAGTCTATAAAGACAATGTCATAAATTGTACTAAACATTTAACAGAAATTATAGTTTTTAGATTCAAAAATCAATTTGTTTAGTTACTTTCAACTTTCATAAAAACTTTAATATACTAATATACGTAGGTATACGTATACCTACAATTAAAAATAAATAATATTATATTATTATATATCTTCGATTTCTCATAAATAAAAACACTGAACTAAAACTTTTCACTAAGTTGAATAATTCCTTTTTTTTATACTAATCAAAAGACAAAAACATACCAATATGGCTATATATTTTATAGATAATAATTAATATGTAACACATAACTGTAAAACCATTATATTTTTAGATGTCATAATAAACTAAGACATAAGAATATATTTTCAATAGAATCGTTTTCAGTAAAATCAAATTTAGTTAATTTATTTTTAAGCAATTTAATTTTGATAATAGTTTAGAGTTCAAATTTTACAAAATCATGAAAGTTTAAAAATGATTATGTTGTTGAAATGCATATTCTTAATTTAAAGACCAAAAGTTTGAAAATGTAATATAAAGTTCCTCTTAATCTTTTTTATATCGATAAAACATATTAGAATACATAATCACAATTTTTTTCAGTTATTTGAAGTTAAAACTTTCATAAAATTCGATATATAAATTAAAAATAATAATTTTAGTTAATTTGTTAAATAATTCAAGAAAATATTATTCGTAGGGACTTAAGACTTTTCACAACTATATTTGTATTTACAATACACAATAATTTTAACAAAATATTTTGTTGATTAATTTTATTATTACCACGAACCTATACGTTTTATAGTGTTCTACGCTATAGTCGGTATAACTACATGTTGCGTCCATGGGCGCAAATAGCGTTTGAGATTTGGGAGAGCTGAAGCCCTACTATAGCAATATTTAATAAGCTTAAAACATTTTAGGAATTGCTTGGGGGGTATTAATATTCTTGGGGGTTTGGCCCCTAAAGCCCCTCCTATTTTTATTTATGGTTGCGTCAGAATTCAGAAGGTACTTACAAGTTAATAACTTGTAACTTCTCTTTAAGAGAAATACTTAATTATTTATGATTAATCTACATAGCTTTAGTTCAATCTGTATTTAGTTATGGTTTAATAGTTTGAGGAAACTCTGCAGACATATACTTCATAAGCTTAATGTCACAATAAATTTATTATTGAGATTTATACTAAGAAAATCATAGTTATCATGTGGCGGATTTATACAATAGTTTAAACATTAAAATATAAATAGTCTTTATAGTTATGATGTTCTATCGTACTGTTTTGGTTGTAATACTGACGCTTATAAACCTAACATCACTATCACACCATACTAAAACATGGAGTAAACCTTAATACACAAGTTAATAAAATATTATTTGACGAAAAATGACCGTTTCGCCGCAATAAACACAATAATAAGAGATCCGAGATCCAAGATTGCATATTATATTTATATATAAAGTGAGTGCTTACCTGTTGACAAGAAGTTCGATTGAATTTAAAGGTATACGATTAGGTTTTTACATTGGATTCATGCAGTTAGTCGGTTGCTACAGCGATGCATCCATCCGCTCACGGCGGTGGTCTCTCTTCTAAGTCTTATATATAGTGTTATCTGAAACGAAACACACAAAGCACATTATTATTTATTTGGTATTGTCCCTAAAGCTATGATGCTGCAGCTTATATACAATATAATATAGTAGCAGTCATTTTAACACTTAACTCGGGAGTAAATTTCAATTTCAAATAATGCTCGGTATCGGGTATATACATAATTTATTTTATAAAAAGATAACTGGCTTTTTCAATAAGCTTTTTAAAATAACCATAATTTTAGCCTAACTATCCAGAAGATTGGCGAAAAGAAAGAGACGAAGATACAGCTTTCTAATATAATAATATTATATAAGTTATATTATTGAATTCAAGTTTAATACAATCTATTATACATTGACCCACTTGTAACCTACTGTACAGCATAGCAACATCCACTTTTTTTAAATGTCCATAGTCAGATGGAAAACAAATATTAAATATTATGAATTAAACACTGAATCTTCGTCGATATTGATGTAGATTTTGTGTCGATTACTTTTAAGTAGGTAAAAAATAATCATTTTCGTCACATATATGATAATTAAATAATTTCCATTTTTTATATTTAATTTCTAAAAACTTGTACTTAAAACAGTTAAAATTAATTGTCGTTTGAAAAAACCTAGAACAATAAAATTAACTATGAAAGGTAAATCAGCGATGAGGATGATGATTTCACTGAGGTCGGAAGTTAAAGTGCAATGAATGTGCTTACGGAATCTTTTAAGAGTGGTGACTGGTGGTATAATGTCACATTATAAATAACATAATATTTGCTTGCCATTTCGCAGGTATAGGTTCTCTCCCGATGGGAAACACCTTGCAGTCATGAGTGAGCAAGTAGACTTATAGTTATCTGATATCTTAAGTCCATCGATTGACTCAGAATACATTATGTATATCTACGGATATACCTAACATACAAAAATCCGATCCACAATTCAGATTAGAGCTTTTTTCCTGGTTAATTTTGGGAATCAACTAGTATGCATAAAACCATAATTATTATACTATAAATGTATATGATTGAGGTTCACCCCCACCGCGGACTTACCGGATACCGGTTACTCGGTATTCCTATATTATATATGATAAACTATAATTTCATTATTTTAGCAACTAAAAAAATGTATAATAATTTTAAAAAAAAATTTAAAAAACATGTCGTTATTATTTTATAATTATATTTATGCGAGTAGGTATTAAAATAATTAATAATTGTTAATATTATGTTGAGGTTGTATTATATTATATTTATTATTTATATAATATAATCGAACGTACCCTGACTGACTGACCTAACCTAATCAACATATAGGGCCTAAACTATGATAGCTAGAGACTTGACATTTTCATGGTACACCCTTGTACCACCAAGTAGGGGTGCGCTAATAAAGAATTTTCTGAAAATCACATTTTAAAGATATGTTCATACAAGGATTTTGGGGTTCACGATGGAAGTCGAATTGATTTTATTCATAAATGGTTACCGTTGGTTACTCAGGCAGATAAGATAAGATTATGCATCAAATCGTCGCGTTTATCGTCTCGAATAAAGAAATTATGTATATCTTAAAACAAATATGAGAGTTTATTTATACCATTCTTCTTCTATATGAATTTTTTTCTATATATACACAAAAACTACATCCTGCCAATTTTGTCGAACATTTTAGAGATTGTCCTAAGATCTATCAAGAAAGTTTAGATAGTTGTTTGAACCACATTGGAAAGTACACTAAGAGGTTATAATATCTAAACTGGGATGGGTACACTAGCTAAAACCGAGATACACCAATATAAAGCCATATTTTATATTTGTTTATTTTTTTCCATGCGAAGTCGGGTTATATTATGTGTACGCTATTTGGGATAAATTTGGCTGATATTATATTCTCAACAATATATGATATTAAATGTTGGTCTAATAGAGAAAGTTAGGTACTTAATTATTTATAATAATACATAATATGTTCACCCGATTCACCATTATAATATTAGCTAATAGCTATATCAATTTGACATGAACAGATGCCAGCGCAACGAATAATTTCATATTTTTGAATAACAATATATAATATATTTGCCTTTTCACCGGTAACGGTTCTCCCTTGATGTAACTCATGTAACCCACCTTGCCATGGCAAGGGATAAGCTTCCAAGGTTAAATATCTAATACCATTTATTATAGTGATTAAAGTTTTATAAGTTGTAAATTTATATTAGTATAAATAAAAATATTTTTAAAATCAATATTATATTTATAATATTTATAATTAGGTACGTCTATATTTATCTGAAACGATTTATACTAATTTTTCTATTTTATTTTATTTCCTCTTTCTAAAAGTAATTTGAAGATTATATTTTTAATATTTTTTAGCTTATAAAAACAATTAAAGAGTTATTTAAAATTCTAAAAAATGTTCAATACTTACAAAAAATATTAATAGGTAAGCACGATATAGGTAATACATTTTATTTTATTTCTTATATAATACCTGCAAGTTATATTTATTTGAAATAATTTCCAAATATGTATATATACACATATTATGTAGGTACATAATTATTTACCTTTAATAAAATTGTAGTAAAATTATTTTACCTATAATAAATATATGAGTTATTATTAATTGGTATTACTTAATTAGGAATTTCATACAAAATACAATGTTTAATTTAAGTTCCAAGCTGCAATACCTATTATGAAATACCACTACGATTTACGTTTAGTTTGTGCATAATATTTATTCAATCATTCTTGACAAATATGAAAAACTATAAGCCATCTGCAGCCAAATAAGGTGTAAATACATAATTATACAATTAATTAAGCGTTACGTTTTTAATTTTATTTGCACATAGTATATTAAGTTGAATATTAATAATAAATAAAAGTAATAATTACTGCTGACGAGTTAATAGTTATAAATAATAATAATAATAATAATAATAATGAACTAAATGCATATATATTAGGTACATATATTATTTAAAGGTGTGGAAAGTGTAGGTAGGTATACAATAATTGTTGTCATAAAATATTATGTTTGCATAAAATATTAGGCATTTAAAAATCGGTTTATTGATCAAGCCCATCATCACGTGCTGGTGAATATAAATGGGTTGTTTATATTTGTTGTACCTACTGCTCAACATTATAATGTTATATGATCCCCATAAAGATTTGTTGCATGTACCTATATAATATTAATAGTAGGTATATATAATAAAACAATTAAATTCACATTAAAATTTCGTATACAGGCGTAATACGTCACGCGCGTGTGCAGGTTATATTTTCAAAAAAGAAACATAATATTCAAACGGCATTATAGCACGAAACGCCCCACGACGTTTATGTAATAATAATAATAATTATTATTATGTCATTAGGATATTTAATGCTTTTCGATTAAACGTATATTATATCCGGGTAAGGTACCTAAGTAATATAATAATGATAATTAAACGATGTATATTATACTTTATCGTCACTGCAATATGCAGTGCGTGTGCCAAAGTCGTATCGAATATAATGTTTACGACCGTTTAAAAAAAGAATGCCAATTGAAAACGACATCGCGTTCAAAAAATCAAAACTATAACGTATAACTTACTGTAAGTAAGTATTATAATAACATTACTCACCTATATCATACGAGTGTGTGCAGTATGTTAGAGACGCGAAAACGGGTGCGAGTCGGTTAGGCGAGTGTCGTGCGGCAAACGTGCTGCGGGAAAAGTATCGGCGGAAAATCGGAAAAAGTTTATTCACGACAAACTTTTCCGGCGAATCGCGAGTACCGTACGGACGAACGGATATGATATAATATTATAAAAAAAAAATAACAATAATATGTTCTACGATACGCGTACATACACATACAGCAGCAGCAGCATCAGAGCGGTAGGTATATCCACGCAGGGACGGTCTCCGGGATAAATCTGAGAATTTTCCCGCGGGACGACGCGCTCTCGTGTTGCGGGCGTATCCCACCGAGTGGCCCCTCACCCCCGCCATCGCGGACACCCCCGGACGAAACGATCCAATAACCGCCCGCGCCGGAGTCGACCGGATTTTATGGCCGCGTTCGCGGGAGGTCTCGTAGTTCTCTGTGCGTATCTATATGCGTATATGTTATAATGCGGGTGGGGAGGCGGGCTGAAACCGGGCGCTTTCGGAGAGGCGATCCGAGAAACGAAAAAATATATTACATTACATTTTTGAATGATTTTTTTTTCCTAAAAAAAAACCTGTCAGCCTATAATTTATCGCGAAAACGTCCGATGAATACAAGACGTATAAAAATATAAAATCCTCGGCGCGCCGCCGCCGACGAATCAAAAAAAAAACCAATATAAAATGCGTATATATTATACCGTGGCTTAAGTATATTATGTACCTACAGTGTGTTTGTGTGTGGGTAATATACCTCGTACCTTTATAATATTATATGGGTGATAAAAACGTATTTAATGCACTTATTATTTGTATAGGTAATATATTATTATTATTATTATGTGGGCATTTTTGAGAAATACGTTTACCAGTTTTGAGACCATCGGCGGAGATGATCTCTGGATTTTATTTTTTTATCATCATTCATGCTGGATTTCCCTATTTCATAATAATACAGCCAAAGCAATATCTGAATATTATCAACCAGTAGTTAAACATAATTTTATAAAATATATATGTATGTAGTTATATAAATTATATTGTATGTAGATACACAATTATTCCAATAATGAATATATAAAACCCTTTATTAGAAGACAATCATTAGGTATAGGTACCTATATTAAAAATACTGAATAATGGCGATAGGTACTGCAGAGGTTTGGTGGACTAATATTATGGGGTGCGTGTTTCTTAAATTTAATAGCTTGAATTGTGCATTTAAAAACGATTAGAATAGGTACAGATAAATGATGTCTGATCTAGTGATCTGTGAGCCTAACTGTTAGCTGGCATCGACAATTGTATCGCTTTTGTAGTGATTCGTGTTTCTCGAAAACGATAATTTTATTAAAAATGTTACATGAGTGACGATTTTGACAATTAATGTAGTTTTTAGTCACAGTATATTTTAATTATGAAATCTGACAACAAATTAATTTTTGTAAAAACAATGATATATTATGTTATTTTTGAAATGGCCGATTCAAATGCACTGCAACGCTCAATTTAAAACCTTTTTTTAAATTCTTAATAATAAAATCCTTAAAAAAATTATTTATTTATTATTTTTAATTACCAATCAATATTTTCAAAAACTAGAAGTATTGAATTACCTATTAGAGGTATATGTGAATACAACCAAATTATGTCAAAATACCTATATTGTGTCTTGTATTATACGTGCATAGGTGTATTTTATCATTAAATTAAAAACTAATGTTAAATATTGATTACATACATTTCTGTTGTATTATCATAATTGTGTAAGTGTAACAAATCAATTCTTTACCACAGATATAGATAGGTATACTGTGGTATAATACATTAATACGACTGAAATATTAAAATGTTTCTATATTATTCATAGAATATAGTATTGAGCTAATGTATTGAGTTATTATATTAATGTATTGCTTTTTATTGAATTATAATATTGTTACTTATTTATATTTATTTACTAATAATTTCCCGAGAAAATAAATGCCCTTTAGTTCAATTTAAAATGGGAGAGTCATCAGTAAAAGGCTTCACTGAATCAAGCTTTCAATATTTAACCATTTTGTAAATATCGCTTACGCGTATTATTCCTTTTTATATATTGCATAAATCAATTAACAAATGAAAAAATATATATAATACATAATGTCACAGTAAACACATTTTAAAACCGTTTAAGAAATGTATAATAAAATATATATAAATATAATTGAGTTATTTTTTAATCTATAGGTATTTTATATGATATTCAGTTAATATGTATAAATATATATTTTAACTATAATATTTAGAATATTATTTGGTCAAAACAACATTCTACGTTGTAAATCCATAAAATAGGTTGGTATTGAAGTGTAATAAAAATTCGGTCAACCCTTTCGCATACCTAAGACCTCAATATATGTTTCCTTATTGTTAGTCAACCCTTCCTTATTAGGTGTTTAAACATCATTTTAAACGGCCACAGCAGGTAATCCAAAACACTTTCACTATTAAATATAAACTCTGTGATTTAACCGACAATTTTTTTCTCACTCAAACCAAAACATTGCTTTTTTTTCTCTCAAATCGAATAATATTTTTTGTTCGAATATGTTCGTAAAGCCAGAACCAAATCCGTATCAAATTCGATTTTATAATCTGAACGAATTCTATATGTTACTATATATTTGTGCAGTGTGTGGTGAGTGGACAAATAACATAACATTATCTTGAACCATCTAACATGAATGGATTTAAATATTCTAATATGAATAAATAAAAATGTATTTATGATAACTGATAAGTGATTACATTTTATACAGCTTTCATTCAGTACATTTTGGTTTTTGAAGCCATAGCTGTTGTCTACTCAAGATAACGATAAATAATAGGCCAAGCCAACTACCCAAGTATGGTATCAATTATAGGTGTATCACTATTAAGTTATGTAAAGCACATACACGTACCGGGAGGTTTAAAAATTTAGAATGTTCCTATACCTAAATGTCCTTTGCTTGTCGAAGAAGGCCTGACGTAATCTGATTAGAAATTGAAATGTTCCCTAAATTGCCAATTGTGGTATATGTCATATATATACTATACTTGAAAATGTACAATAAGCCTACATTATGAATATCTATATAAATTATAAACAAGTCGGTTATAATATTTATAGTGTTACCAATTTATAATATTTATTATTTACAGTATAAAGCAGGCATGCTCAACCTTTGTCAATTGTAGGCCACATTCGAAATTTATATTTATACTGCCGGCCGTATATACTGGTCTATTGTGCAACCAGGATTTTTTAAGGGGGGAGGGGGTCCAAAATTATAACTACCTATTTTAAAGTAGCAACCAAATTGTATTATTATTTTATTGTTTGATTAATGTAAGCAATATTATAATTATAACGTAAAATTGAATGATAATTAAATGTAAAAAATGAAGGTATGTACAATGTGTAATGTGTATACTGCTATAACAACAATAACATTACAGTACTTTGTTTATAAAATGAAATCCAAGCGATGTTTTGAATATGATGTATCACTTCCTCAAGTGTTACACTGACTTCGTAGTGGATATCGAGAGCAGATAGTCTATTGAGTAACTTTAAGTAACTTTCGATTCTTTTGAGTGTGGAAAATAAATCTCTTCACCTCACACGAAGTAATTGGAAGTGTGATAAGTATTTGCAATAGCTTATATATATTTGGGAATAAATATATTTTGAATTAATTAAGTATTTGAATTACACTATTATATTGTATATTACGCTCAACCAAATAACGATTACATAAAATAGTTTCTGCTTTCACTCGATCACAAACATCAACATCGTTATAGCATAAAACTCAACAAGTTCTCTAAATTTTTCTTAATCAAACACTGAACTCTTAACTAACATATTTTGAAATCCACATATGATATTTTAATAATTAACAAAAAGGTCATTTAATTGTTGTACAAACGAATCAAGAAATGGTAGAAATAAAGTAATCCTACAATATTCTTTGGGGTCTTTTGTTGGAATATTAGCTCAGGTTTTTGTATGGTTACCTAACCTAGGCATTTTAACAGTTCAAAATCGTTTAATCTTTTATAAATCTCAATAAATAATTTGTTAAATTCAGTAGTGGCGTTTACTCTAGTAAAATTTAGTTGATTTTTTACTAGATTAATATGTCGAACAGCTTCCACCAAATCAATATTTTTGTTTTGTAAATATTAATTAAAATAATATATTGCTTATATTTAAAAATTTTGTTGAGAATACCAAGGGACACATTAAATTCAGAAGATTGTAACGCCAAAAGCAGTTGATTAGCTTTACTCGATGTAATGTATTTCCATGTGATCATTTCTTCCAAACAACAAATATATGCTGGTAAAAATTCATAAAACGTTTCTATTGAGTTAGTACGATCAACCGTATTACTGGTTCATTTTGATAAAATATACAATAAATATTATTTTTGATTACTAATCGAATGTATGACTCTTATCACACTATTAAAATTAAAAATGTTAAGATATTTTGTAATTCTCAAAGCTTATTAAAATAAGTTTTTTTTTTTGAATTATTATTTTTATTTCTTCCTGTAGACATTTTATATAATGATTTATATATTGGTCACAGGTCGGTTGGAATACTTCACCGAGCCGGACCTGGATCGTAGGCCGCTGGTTGGGCACGCCCGGTATAAAGTCTCTAAAATAGTAAAATATGAACACATTATATTATAATATATGTAGATACTTCACCATGGATATATTTTAGTTCACATGAAATCATCATATCTACGAATATGCATATTGTATAAAAAGTATACCAAAGATACTCCTAGGAGGGGACGAGGAAATGATTTGTTTCCCACAACCTTCAGTGATCATTTTAATTCTAAATATGTTTCATATATATAGTCTATAATACCTACGACTTTTTTATGCACAGAGAAAAATATGTACAATCAATACATCTCAAACTATATATTGTTTTACGCAAATATGTTGTGAAAATGTAATTTGCTATCAAATTGTTTGGCCATTCTATCGTTTAAACTTAATCTTGGCGTTTCTTAAACAATATTTATTATAATAAATGTATTATCAAGTTTAACCACTACCTAGATTCTAGAATATGGTCCTTATATAGTTACTAATTTACTATAAGGTATACCTATATTATGATGTAGTATATAATCCACCTGTTTGTAATGCTTGTATACATAAATCTATATTTATGTTTACTATATACCTCGGATTCTCGGTTCTGGCTATATATACCCATACTAATACGATGCATATTGTTCGCATTCGGATACACCTAACGTAATATTATATTTCCTATGTAATAATAATGGATTTGTTTAAAACGGTATTCACATAACAATATATTATCGTTTATTCGTTTCCATATATATTATACACTGCAGTTGCGCGGCTGAATAATAAAAGTCCGTTTTGATTTATGCGATATGGACGCGTTCGGCGAGGGCCGTTCTCGCTTTGCCGCCACCACAAGAGTTATAACTTAGAAGTTATGACCGTTTTCCCAAAGACTTCGCATTGGGCTCTTGGTCCTTACACTGCACGAATGCGCGCGCACCCCGAGTAATTTTTAACAGCCTCTGCATGCCTCCCGGGTCACCATTTTTTTCTTTCTATCCCACAGCCGTCGCATAAATCACCGAAACGATCGTTCGTTTGGTCTTTAATAATAAAGAACTCTGTCCGGGGGACGAAAATAATAATGGGAAAAAAACATAAAATAACTACGGAGACTTAAGAGATATCCACCGAGAGCAAAATGTCCGCCAAACGCAATGGGCGCAATATACGAGTATATATAGGTATACACGTGCTGCGCCGATAGAACGTAATACCTAGATAAAATATACATATAGATACATATATAAGTACATTGCAATCATTTTAATTCGATGGGTTTGTAGAGTTATTATAATGTATATCAAGCGGTTTTCTACACATAATAAAGGAGTTTTTAATTTTCACTTTATAAATACATATATCACGTGTATGCCATAATAAAAGATACTAATAATAAGTAATAAGTCATCGAATAATATATTATTGTTAATTTTTATCAATTGTACAGATAATCCAAATCCATATTTAATTGTAAATACATTCTCGTGGACGTATGGCTATTTAAGTAGACATTTTTAATTAAAGTTGATAATGTCAAGTTAAACATTTTCCAGGTGAAATCAATGACGTTTGGATTCACTGATATAGGTATTAGGCAGGGCTTCAAAATGTTTATAACGTTATGAGTATAACGTTAAACATATCAAAAACCGATTGAAATCGATAACGGATAACATATCGGTGAACAATAAACGATTGAAACGAATAACGCAGTTAACGTACCAGTAAACGATAAACGATTGAAACGGTTAACGGATAACATATCGCTAAACGATAAACAATTGAAAACTGATAATGGATAACGAAATAGAAACGATAAACGATTGAAACATATAATTCCCTGAAAAAAAAATATATTTATAAAATTTTAAATATCAGTAAAATATATATTATGGTTATTTTTGTAATATTATATTTTTCAATTACTCTGTTTTGTGTGGGAAACAAGCTATATCCATCAGATAACGTTAAACGCTTCATAACGTTTAACTTTTTAAAACGTTTACACGCTTAAGTTGAATAATGTTTAAATTCTATATAACGTTAAACAGTCATTCGATCATAACGTTTAATATCCATATAACGGTAAACAGTGTTATTATTTTTTGATTTAAGCCCTGGTATTAGGTACTAATAATGGCATATTATATTACCATCAATATTTACGTATAAAATATTTGGTTTCAACTAATACCATCCTGGGGGTCTATTCTCTAAAATAGCGACCATACGTATACGTAATTACTCGTAGACGAGCAGTTCGTTACCTTTGCTCGTCTACGTTCACCCCTATATAAAAAAATAATCAATATTTATAGGTTCGGCTCTACAAATTATTTTCCTATAATTATAAGTGTAATCTGTAGAATTTTATGATGAGATGTTAAATACTTAAATAGTATAATATTTTAATAATGTTTTTATAAAAAATTCCTTATCAATATAAAAACTGCTAAAAATAATTCATATAATACACGTTAATAGTAGGTATGCATTATGTACCGTATACTATAAATCTTCATACACGATTATTTTTCTTATCTTTTGCCAATGTTCAATTTTCATTTTACAAACACATACATATTCTTAAATACAATGAAGTATATAAAGTATAATAAACAGTCATATATACACAAAAAGAGTATGGTTGTATGAATTAATAACTGTATATTTCTACAGTAAGAAACCTAAAAATCATGAATAGGTGATTTATTATAGGTGTATGCATTTTACCTTGACATGCCACCCAAAGCTTAATCCTGGAAAAATGTGCGGCGATTCTCGTCAGACTGTAGCTGGTAAAAGATGATGAGTGCTGACTGACGACTGATGATTTACAATATATACGTATAATCAGTAATTAGAACTTCTTTTTTTTTATTTTAATGAAATATCTTAGAAATTTCATCGTTTGCGACATGGAGACGCGACAATGGTTTGTTTGAGAACTGAATGATGCTACCAACGGACGTTGAGAAAAAGGTATGCGAATATCACATATTTGAGGCAGATACGTGGCAATAATTTTTCAAAGGCTGGCCGACAGGAATATCACTGTTCCATATACGGAGTGAACCACTATCGTAAGATACTCATTGTTTCAGAAAACACTTTTTTTGTTCACATAAAAGTGTGAAAACAATTTATTCTTAATGTTGTTTATCGTTATTGTTATTATTTTTTAAGTTTTTACATTTTTAAATAACAACGTACATTTTTGTTTTCATATTATTGAATAGTTTTAGAATTATTTTAATAATTATTAGAATATTATTCAGAATAATTTATTTATCAAATTTCGGGCGAGTAGTTTTGAGTCATAAGTATTTAAAAACTATGTGAGCAGAGTTTGGTAATGAACCAACATTTTGCAGGGTATTCCTATATACTCATATACCACCCAATCCTTTCTCCTCAACATAACTTTAAATACTTATAAATCATAAACTACTGGTCCGAAATTTTATTTTCATAGATTTAAATTTTAAATACTCCGAATATTTGAATATGAATTTAAAGTATGAATTTAAAAATATATGTGTCATCAAAAAAGTGAAAAAAATTTAAAAATGATAACGATAACAAAATATAGTAAAAATAAATTATACGAAATACGATTCTGAGTGTGGACTTGAGGCGGTTTGGTTTGTTAGCCTAAGGGCTAAGATATTATATATTTTATACTATTGTAATCATTATTAAATTGCAAATCCCTATATATTTTCTTTTAATATCTTACAATCGACATAGGGTTAAAAACTAAGAAGCTGTGTCTATTCGATGGACGAGAACATTCAAAAACAATTAAAAGTTTGTTGATACTTGAATACTTGATAGCAGGCTTCCGAGGTGTACTTTCATATCCAATATAATATATTAATTGAAACCATGTCTCTCGTTAATATACGTGTGTAATAAGTTGACTAGTTAAATATATTGATTGATGGAAATATGTATTATGAGTTTAACTGTTGATTTTTCATCACCGATAGAACGTGGAAAATAACTAGCGTGAAAATATTAAAATATAGTAACGTATATCGTCAGATATCTTACTACAGACTTTGTACCTTGATATTATTAATATATAATATATAGCTCCAACATGGTAGTATAGCAGTTTACCTCGGATTTATTTTTATCATAATAAATATTTTTTTCCAATTCAATATCAGAAAACGTTTGGAGACTTGGGGTTTTATGTGCCCAACACATGTGCGACGCCGTGGCGTGATGTTATAAATCTGAAGAAATTTTCAAGTTTTTACGACCTTTCAAAGGATTAGGTTTTCCTGAACCGTCTTGTGATACAATACCCATTGTTTTGAAATGCCGATCCGTTTTTACGACCATCCATGGCCGTCGTCTTATATTATATGCGTACACTCATACGAGGGGAGCTTCTTAATATTATATCATATACAAATACACATAAAGGTACGAACACATATATTAAATATGGTAGGTATATATCATTCGCCTTTTTTTTATTTCCAGTAAAAGAAATCGTACATAAAAATAAATATAAAACATCGCTTCGAGAATTATGAAAATATTTTGTACCGGCAATGTTGTACATAGATTTTTTTTGTTTCTTACTACCGCGATCGGTGGTGGAAGACATGCACTATTGTATGATATTATATTATAATATTGTTATATACCAACAGTATACCCGATTCGACTCAACTTATCGCACAACCATAATTTATTCCTCCGAATGGTCGTGGTCTTACCGACCTCCTACTTGGCTGCCTGTAACCGTGCCAACGTGTATTTTTATAGCGACATTGCGACTATGTGTGCTTCTTGTGTGATTTTTAACCAGTTACAAATTATAATAATTATTTGTGAGGATATATAATATTATTATTATAATAATATAGACTATAGTACTGTCGGGTATTGTAAAAAAAAAAATGTATTTTCCACTAGCGTGTCGACGCGTTTAATAATAACAATCGATAATATAATCGTATAAAAAGTAAAAACAAATTGAATAGGTAACATACCAAAACGTTCATTTGTGTAAATCATAATAGAATTCGCAGTATAACAATCTTAATAATCTAGGTATAACTTTTAATTTCAACTGGCGTTCGAACGACTTCAACCTTAGTCGGTAATACCCGATTGACGAGGATCACTTTTTTTTGGATTGATAGTATTTGATACCTATATATGTATCAATTACTATCAAACGCAACAAAATAAGCGTCGGACGAATCGCTTCCTCAGTTTGCACATTGAGCGGCACTTGGTTTTAACCGCTGTGGTTACCGGCCTGTCCCATCACACGGGGGATTACAGCAGGCTCCCTGAGCAAACTCACGTGCGCCGCAGCTGACTGCACGTGAGGTGTAGCTCAGCTGTTTTCAATCTCGCGGGACGTCTCGACCGAAACTCATGCCGGGACATACACTATGTCGGCCGAACTAAACCTCACTGCGATGTCCGCTCGATCTTGACGTCGGTCCCGACGGCCGACGTCGTTACTGCCGTGTGACCAACGGTCAACGAAATATATTAAGGTCCGCACACACTGCTGCAATAGACGGTACGGTAACGATTCGGTAACGGTAACGATAAAATTGAGCTTATAGTATTACATGAGGCAAACCACATTGGTACGATATTATCGGTTCGGTGAACGGTAGTCGCGCCGATAATCTTTGTGCGGTAAAGTTTAAAACTTAACGAATGTAATTAAATGTAGATGCGCACATTGCTGCGATAAATCACCGGTACGGTAAAAAATATCGTACCATACTCCGATATTTTTTTAACGTTGCATGCACGATTTTTACCGTCTACCGGGCCGATAAATATTAATAGCAATAATGTTTATCTATATTTTGTAATTATGACATACATAATATGAAGGTGTTTAGCTATTTATCTGTACAACTATATTACCATTATGGCATTAAGTGCTATATTAAGTTATACGTACTACATTACATTATTAATATTTAAATTAAGTATTAAAATTATTACAGTAGGTATATCATAATATTGAAAATAAGTTTTTATATCAAATATATTCTTATACTCCCATTCTGCAAATGAAGGCAAAAATTAACTTTAGTTAGTTAAGTTAAGTCAAGTCAACATTTAGAAAGCTATAAGTTAAGATTTAATAAACATTATACTTCACTCTTAAGCATAGGTGCAAATAGACAAATTATTTTGGGGGAACTACAGCCCCTCCTATAATATTTTCTAAAAATTATATATGCTCAGTTCTAATTACTGACTTTTGAACTGGAGTGACTTGGCAGAAATGTGGGGGAACTAAGTCCCCCAAGCCCCCACTTATTTGCGCCAATGCTCTTAAGCTTAAAGTTAACACCTGGAAAAATATGAACTTAACTCAGTTATGTAATTAATTTTTAATTTAGTCTTAAGTTAAAGTAATTTGATTAGCGTAGTACCCACCTTTAGCAATGAGTACAAAATACGTAATTCATATAAGTGAATTTAAGAAATTATATATTAGGTACCTACATTTGTCAGTTTCTACGAAACACTATATCACTATACATACCTACAGTTCTTATACCTAGTACTTAATAGGTATTCTTATTTACACTTAATTTATAGGAAATTTAATGAAGTGATTTTTGGAAGAGCAAAAGTATAAAGTTCATGGAAAAAGAACAGAACAAATTTTAAAATCATCAAAACTAATCACTTGTCTCACGCGTTTCGAAAATACGAATCTATTGATATATAAAACGCATATTTGAATAAACCACAAAATTCCTGTATATGTGTCTGATATATTGCACCGCACTACTGCAGCAGTGTGTGCTAGTTGTAACGAAAAACGTTCCGGTACGATATTCGACCGTCCGGTAACTCATATCGTTACCGGATCAGTGTGCAAGGTCCGACGGTAAAGATTACCGCACAAATAAAATATTGTTTACCGTATCGTTATCGTACCGTCTACCGCAGCAGTGTGTGCGGACCTTCATAACGCAACTTTTGCCAAGGCCGAGATCGGTTGCATCGAGGCGCGCCGGCAGACGGTGAATCGAACGGCACCGAGGCGGCAGGCATTGAATTGGACGCCTGGTCGCCGAACCGGCGAATTCACCGCCGGTTTTCCCGGTCGGGCCATGATTTTCCATGCAGGAAAACTCGCGATCGATTCGGTGGACGGTGAGCGAATCTCGACTTCGGACTATGCATTCTGTGCAGTGATATTCGAAATGATCGTGGATAATGGATATAATTTGAATGGTGAATACCTATTGGCTATTGATATAATAATATATTATATTATAATATTTAAGGAAAGTGCGCTATAGAGTATAATTAATAATTGTTCGTATATTCTTCGTTGTAACAATAATACAGAAACAATAATATACTGTGACACATAATATATAGAAATATATTTTTGAAGCACTAGGTATATGGAGCCGCACATACCAACAAGATTTTAAAAACATTTTTTAAATGTCAAACATCAGTAGATTATCTACGTTGGTTATTTTCATTATGATGGCTTAAGTCAACAAACTATTAATTGTATCATTATTACTTATTATATAGACTTTTTTTTTTTTTTCCATTTTTGAATCGACAACTGGGGGTACTATTATTATATAGACTAGTGCAGTATATTTTCTTGAGCTATATAAATATAAATAATATTATATATTAACTATATACAAACTACAAAGTCATAACGGCGTATATATGTTCATGAGTTCATCTCATTTATCCTATTTTATCAATCCCAAACTACTTTGGTGACAGGTCGGAATTCCAAATCCAGTCGTAAACCTTAACGTCGTTTTATATACACAATATTATATATATAATAATATGTATTCGACCCTCTGGCCAAGAGGGTTCGTAAATACGTTCGATTTTTGGAGAGAAGAGGAGAAGTAATCATACATAATTCACGAGATGTTATCACAGAGCCATTCGACTCTTATGAGGGGGAATTTTCGAAGGAAAAAAAAGCGTTGTTTTTATTACCTACGTCGGACCGTTGTTGTCACTGCGGACCCATAAAACGTGACCACTGCCTTAATTCTAGAACGCGCCATCTTGTAATTAAACTCTTAACGACACATTAAATCGAAATAAGTTGATAATATAAAGCCGAGGCGCATATTATATTTATATATATTATATGTACCTACGCTAAAGGGATCTCCGGATCGTAACTGCACTTTTCATTATGTGTACACAAATTTACGAGAGAGTATCGTACACGTACATTTTATATATAAATGTATATAATATATATATATGTCTGTAATGTATATATATTATAATATAGTGTCGTAATATTCGTATACCTATATATATTATAACTTCTTAAATGTACCATGTACATATAAGCTTGACGTATTCGAAACACCAAGTTATATACTTATATGTAAGTATGTGTTTCTAAATGTATTAATTGTGAAAATATATTAATGCCAGTCACCAGACTTGGGGGCTGCTTTCAAAGTACCAACTCATTCCATTTTCCACAATAGATAATAGATACATGGATAGGCCATGGGTATATATTAACACAATAGGGGGTCGCGATCTTTTTTGTGGGAGAGAGAAAATATATTTTATGAATGTTCTCGCTCCTGCACGGATCACTATTTTAGGTTATACTCAAATAAAATCACCGATACAATCGTCGATATATATTAAAATGATAATGAAAAATATTTACCCTATATAACCTCAAAACTCATAGTAATAAATTACCGCTTATTGGATACTATAACTACTACCACATAAGTCCAGACTGAAGGATATATTTTTTATTGATCTCAAAGTATAAACCCAGTTTCTGTAACCATATTAATTATATAGTTAAGTAATTTATAGTTATTAACAAATATAAAAGTACATGAATTACACTACGTCAAAAGTAATCAGTAGGGTAACTCTATTTATAAAGCAAATTTTAAAGGTTTTCGCCTTTCATAATATATTGAGTTGTACCAGTGGCGGATCCAGGGCTTAATTTTGGGAGGGGCATGGGGGGGGGTAAAAGTACAAAAAGTTGCAAGATTGGCTACAAAATTGGCTAAGCACAGTGTAAAACAAAAGAAAACTACGGTGTTGGGGGGGGG
>NC_042494.1:144675876-144680704 GCF_005508785.2 Acyrthosiphon pisum
CCCCCCCCCTGGATCCACCACTGAGTTGTACAAGTTTATTGATTTTAAGAAGACTATAATCTTGATGCTGTCCTCGATTTCTGGTCCCAGTGCAGTGACAAGGATCGAATCTATTCTAATATTTTGTGGATCTGGCTCGTATATTTGACACATTCAGTAAAATACTGTTTTATTATATAATATTACCTAATTGACTATCCCGTCTTCGCCCATGTGCAGGTTTTTTATGTGCCAAATCCTATAAATATATTATACTATACTGTACGCTATAATAAGTGTATCTCGATTTGAGTATATCTCAGTTATAATGTACCTTAGTTTACGGACAAATCAGCTTCAGTGTACCTATATCTATGTGAAATAATTTGACCTAGATGGGCAACCGAAAGTACGGATTGGATTTAGCCGGTGTATTTCTTAACGTGGTTTAAACTACTTACTCTCTAAGCGTCTCTGACATAACTAAAAACAATCTCTGAGCTTTTCATCAAATAGAATAGTTTTTGAGTATATAAGCTACATACATATTATATAGAGTATGGTTTTAAGGCATAGTTTCTATATTCGAGGCCATAAGCACGAAAATTTGATGCATGCTTATACTTGCTCAAGTAACCAATGGAATCCATGTATATACCAATAAAACAATAAAAATAATTTCTACTATAACTTTAATTATAATCTTAAACCGCAATGGTAACCTTTTATAAACAAAAAAAAATTTCTATTCCAACCGCGAATATCAAAATCTTTGTTTAACCACCACTTTAAAATGCGAACACCTATCGGAAAATCCTTTCTTATTGTACCACTATTCAAAATTTAAAAAAATTTAGCGATATTTTACTTATACATAATATAAAATATATTCAATGTTGATTATAATATTATGAACGTGCAAATTATAATATAAGACATGGCACGTTGGTACTGCTCGACATCCTACAATCACGAAGCGGCGGCCGTCTGTATTTATTATTTTTTTTTATAATTACGACAAATTAACGTACGTGGCGTGGCAACGCGCACGATTCTGCGAGGCGGTTGCACATGGGCCCGTTCTGTTCGGCGCGGTACGACGTGACGTGACGTGACAAACCGTACGCGGCCCGGCACCGTAACGCAACGCCCACAGCCGTTTTGTTGAATCTACCTGTTTGCTTGAACAGGCCCGTGCGGAAGCTGGCCCACTCCTTCCCCGGAGTTTTTCAAAAAAAAATTACGGAAAACCCAGAATAATAAATTATAGGTACATACGCAACATTATTTTTGACAAAATTAATTTTATTATTCGGCTGTTGTCATATACTGTATATACATTAAACAATATACCATATCGATATAATAACTGTTATCGGATCATAGGCGTGCGCACGGGGGGGGGGGCAGGGTGGGCAGCTGCCCCTCCTGCGAGCTGAAATGTTAGTGCGGTCAAAGTAAATTACTCTACTTACTGCTATTAATGAAATCTCAGAATCCACTAGACAATCTGATATTCGTGCTAAAGGTTTGGGTATTATTTATCAAATGAAAACCTTCGAGTTTGTTTTTGCATTGGAAATGTTGAGTCCTATATTATGTTCAATATTAAAAGTGAGTGAATATTTGCAAAAATCTGATATTAATTTGTTAACAGCAGTACAGTTGGTTGAATCATTGAAAAATACACTGGAAACTATGAGAAATACTGAATCTAATTTTGACAATATTTATAAAAAAGTTATTAAATTATGTGAAGACAATCAAATCGAAATTCCACCGGTTAAAAAAAGAAAAGTTTCAAGTTAAGTTGATTGTTTGGAAGCTGAAATGTTAAAAAGTGAAATAAGTCTACTTCAACATACAAATAATGTACCCAAAAGTACTATAAAAATTGTGATACGTGGATAAAATGGTTAACAGAGTTTAATAGTGGAAGGGAAACTATATTCAATAATATATTTAAAATGTTAAAAATATTTGTTACTATTCCTGTAACTAGTTGTTCTTGTGAAAGGAGTTCTCAAAATTAAGCTTAATAAAAACCAAATTACGTAGTACAATACTACAATGCATCAGGATCGACTAGATGGACTTCTCACCATGTCAATTGAACAGAAATTGGCCTATAATCTTAATATTTATGATATAATTGAACAATTTAAAATATTATCTCCTTCTGAGAGAAGAATGGTACTCTGAAGAAGTAAAGAGCTAAGATTTGTCTTTTGGTAAATTTTAAAGAATGTTTTTATTTTGTTTGTTTATGTACATATTAATATAATATAAATAAACTTTGAAGTTTCAATATTACTATATTAAATTTGTAATTAAATTAATGATTTTTAAAACTAAAATACTTCCATGACTAATATTAATTGAACTAACTAATAAAGTAACAACCAAAATAATATTTAACTATATATTATAAAATATATATTTTATTATATTCTGCCCCCCCTGTCAGCATGGTCTGCGCACGCTTATGTATCGGATAACATAAAATATAAAGGTACCTAACTAAATCATTTATACCAGATACCTATATGTTATTATGTGAGTATGTATATCTATTAAGATTTAATTAATAATGTTATGTTGCGTCTGGATTTACCTTACTAATTTAGTAATTTGTGCGCAACATAACATAATTAATTAAAAGTATCTGGTATATTTGATTAAGGTAACTATTATATAAAAATTAAATTTAGTCGGTTCATAAATATCGAAAATTCTATGTCTTTGTTCTGTTTTTTCGAACATTTCTATATAATATCTGCAGCTAGAACTTGGAATATAGTTCAATCATTTTGTGTGATATTAAATATTTTATCATTCATAATATTTGATAATCCTTTCACCAGAGGAAATGGATTTTAAGTTTCCCAATTATTTTTATTTTTATGTTCTTTTGAGCAATGTGTAATTGCTATAAGTAAATTATTATTATAATATATTTATATACGAACACCCAAAGCAATATACCAATAATACCAATATACCATAATAATTACATACCTTCTATGTCCTATAATATTATAATATAATGTAAGACGTGTATGTAGTCAACGGTAAAATGTATATATCATGTAAATTGTACAGGTAAAATATAATGATTGCATACGATTGGTGGAGCTATTATTATGTATAATGTATTTGGATTTGCCATAAAAATTCAGTAGGTATTATCGCTAAATGCTAATACACCGAAAGCAAACTTAATAATAATAATAATAATAATATACCTACTGGATAATGGATGGATACCGGCATCAACATTTGAAATCCGAACTTCAGTCCTATGATAACTAACAGATTATTGGCTAACTATTAATGTCAAAATCAAAATTGGACATAACTTTCGTTGTTATTAGTTATATTACAATAATACAATATCAATTCTGTAATGTGTACCTCCAATGTGCCATACTGTAATATTCGCTTAACAGTGCTCGTTTCCTAAACGTTCTCGTCGCGGTTCCATGGTGTAATGGTTAGCACTCTGGACTTTGAATCCAGCGATCCGAGTTCAAATCTCGGTGGAACCTACAAATTTTTTGCAATTTTTTTTTAACGATTTTCGTATTTTAATGTTTGATTATGTTTTTATGCTTATTAGTTATTAATATTACAATATCTGTAATAAGTTACATGACCCATAATATTTAATACTATATTAGAGAAAACTAAAAATTAAATTTCTATTTTTAAATATGTAGGCAGGTAGTACAGGAAAAAAGAAACACACGTTGTCTGTACCAACTGTCTATTTATACGATTAATACACAACTGGCCTCGATCATAAGCATAGCTCGGAGGTAATAACTAAATATTATTAGCAACGCATGATACATACTATAATAAATTAGATTTAAAATTGTTTTTTTGATATTATTTACAATGTACATCATAATAAAGTAAACGTTAATATTATCATCATGATTAACCCAAGTTCACTTTAGAATATCAAAAAAAACGTGTTTTTGATTTTAAAATAACAGTGTTTAGGACGATGATAACAATAATTGATAATTTAGATTTGTCGACAATTTAAAATTAAATTACCTAAATTAGTTCAAACATTTGGCTAATTTTCCATATACAATTTGTTTATACATATTATTATTATTAAATAGTATTTAATAATACAGTGAGTACAGCTTAATGTGATGACATTGGTTCGGGCCATTTTGATTCTATTATATGATCATTAATCATGAGATGACTGAGGACTGAGATTTGGTAGATAAAATATTAAAATATGTAATAAAAATAAAGTTAGTATATTTTATTATAATATGAATTTAAAAAAGTCGTCAAGTATACTTGGTGTAATCACAGATAACCACTCTAGGTAACAGTGAACAACGATAAGAGCTTACTCAGCAATATTTTTCACATCCTCCGAACTCGATAACAATATTAATTCGATCTTCGATGTAATATATAGATTTAACATCAGAAGATGATATAAATTTGTATTATTCGATTGGAGATTACGTGGAGATGATAAATGAAACCCATTTAGAGGTTTATATTGTAAATTCTTTCTCTGTAATCGTAATAGGTTTTTTGAGTAAGCGGCGAGTTGTTTGTGATTTTTTTGTATTCACAATTGTTCGGTCATAAAGGTATAATATTCTCTATCGTTCGATAAGCTTTGACATATTTATATATATAATAATATAATATGATATATTTATATATGCATTATACGAATTTCACATAGACCCTTGACTGCATTCAAAACATTTTGTTACTTGTCCGCATACTCAACGACAGCAACGAGACTCACCGCATTTGTCGATGACGGCGTTAATTACAATAATAAAATTGTCGAATTGTATTA
>NC_042494.1:144681591-144684311 GCF_005508785.2 Acyrthosiphon pisum
GGCACATATTATCATTAGCTTGACCTACATTAAAAACTATTACTTTGCTAAAATTTAACCATATTACTATTCTACCCATGTTTTATAAAATATTTGTAAATTAACTAAATTAGTGTCTGTAGACTACAGACTATAGTATAATAGGTATATTATATACGATACAATATAATAAACTATAAAGTATAAATAATTACTAAAACAAGTATAATGAGAACCGATATTATTCCTCGTGACACATCAGTAATAATAATAATAATAATAATAATAATAATAATGAGGACCATTAGATTTTAGCCCATCAGCCCAATGTAATATAGATAATATTAAAATGTATTAAATAAGTACAAAATCGGTAATTTGGTGGTAGGTGCTCACAAACAAAATTTAAGTGCAGTCTGCTGCCTAATAGTTCCGAACAAATTATTCACAAAAAATAAAATACACAATTTACATTATTTTACAGTATACACACTTGGGAATATAAATATTATAATATGTAATCATAAATTCGACTATTAATTGACTTGATATTCAAACTGAAGGATAATGAAAATATAATAATACTCTTTTATATTATACCTATTGTAATTGTAGGGCTATATATTATAGACGATCTACTCGATCTATTATTGATATATTATAATCAAATACAAAAAAAAACAAATAAAGATTAAGTTTTATTGAATACCATAGGGTCAATATATGCACAATATAGCTATATAGCAGTGTTCGGAACGTTCACTAAAAAAATGAACTCGTTCACGTTCACGCTCGTGTTTTTTTCAAACGAACGCGTTCACTTTCACGTTCTTTCAAAAAATGAACGCGTTCATTGGGTCGTTCATTTATTTTTTATACATTTTTTTTATGAATCATTTACCTGCTGTAAAGGCTCAGTCAAACAGAGGGTGACTTTTTGTCCGGCAATCAAAAAATAAATCTGGAATTTTCGTCCGCCATGGTTAGCCTGGGTACGCGGACTGCGGCGGGCAAGCGGTCTTTGTATTATTTTACAGTGTCCGCGCGGGCAGCCCACTTTCTGTTTGACCGAGCCTTTAATATAAAAGCCTATAAACATATACAACTCAAGCCAAAAATAAAAATACTATTTAGACTTATATATAATATAATTAATTTATATATTTTATAAATATATTTATTAAAGGGTAAATAAATTGAACGTCTTAAAAATCGATCAAGTTCGTTAAAAATATAAACGTCGTTCACGTTCTATTTTAATAAAACGAGTGACGTTCACGTATCGTTCACTAAAAATTAACGTGAACGCGTGAACGTGCGTTCATGAACGACGTTCTTTCCAAACACTGCTATATAGTATATATATTGTATTTATTTATTACATACATAATTATAATGGGTATAGATCGAACGATGAGAACAATATTAATATCGATATAACGGCATTATACAGACGGAAAACATTCAAATAAAACTCACAAATGTGCGTATGTATGCGGTAGGTTATGCGTGCAACAAAAAAACACTCGCTTAAAAATCCTATTCCCGCTTTCGCTGTGAATTGTACATTATTTATCTGAGTGGATTATGTACCTAGTGCATACCAATATATACCATCGTACCGACCGGCGACACATATAGGCCCTAGCCCTATTTCCGTTGAATAAAGAGAAGGAGATGAGGCCGCCGAGGCATATAATATTGTAAATTATTATACAAACCACGCACTGATGATAAATATATTTCAAGTCTACCTAATTCATAAATTTTAAAAATTGATATTTATAAATTGTACTTATATGCTATTGATTACAATTAATATATTTTAATACTATTATAATACTATAGTTAATATTTATTAGTCACTAGTTATTATGTATTATAATAAAATATGTAGTTATGTTGATGAATATTGTTATTTATTAAAAATATATTTTTAGAATTTGTTATGTTTTTATTAATATTAAAATTGTACAAAAAATAAGTTAATAAACGCTTAAAAATAGATCAGTCTTAAAGGTTGTTCATAGGCTATTTTAACTAGTGGGGAAAAGTTCAGCAGAGTGCATGGCTAACCATAATCTACTAGTTACTACACGTAAATGTGTAAATCTAAAAATAAACATGCGCACTTATTTTTTTTTTTTCATTGAGATCGCAAAACTACGAATAAAGTATACAAAAATCATAGGTCCCACCGAGATTTGAACTCGGATCGCTGGATTCAAAGTCCAGAGTGCTAACCGTTACACCATGGGACCTCGGTGAATGATAATCATTAAACGTTATTATTTGTTATAATATGTAAAGGTAGGTAAAACTTAAAGCTGGGTTCACATAATATAGGCTCACGGCTACGTCGTGTATCACGTCGATCAAATCGTATTGTGATTGGACATTACTTTATTTGGTATCTATAATCATGTAATAACCAAATTGCAAACGAGTACACCAAGAATTAGAGCCCAGATTTTAAACCCTTACGGTAACCATAGTTACCACGCCCTCGCACTCGCACGACAAGACACACAGCGTAGCTGTGGAAATACCATTGTTATAGGTAACCCATTTTAAGAGGACGTCGCACCCGCATAATGTGTTGTCTCCGTCTTACATACGTACGTTATAGCAAATGTTCGTTCAGAAGATTCAATTGTGTGCTGTTAGTTTTTATATTAGAGTGAATTGACCTATTATCAAATTTAAAGGTAAGATTATTATCTAGGGCCCCACGTAGGCTT
>NC_042494.1:144684361-144686838 GCF_005508785.2 Acyrthosiphon pisum
AACTTTATAATATATCTAAAAAAAACCAGATAAAAACCATTTTTTTACAAATTTTTAATACATATATTTCAAATAAAATTTAAAATCATAGATCGATGCGGGCTGTAGAAAGTCTTCTTCTTTCAGATAAAAAATTTTCATCAAAATCTGACAATTCTATAAAGTTTGAGATTTATTACAGTAAAGTAATTTTTTTTGATATAATACACCCTATTAACCCCCCCCCCTAAATAGGTATCGGTTAGTAGATTAGTGAAAAAGTCTTATAATTGAGGTGACAACTAAAATATAAAATTTAATTTTCAAATTTTATAGAATTTTGGAAAATTTGAAAAACTGGTACCGGGACCCTTAACTTTAAATTGTATAAGAATTCAATTCATTCCAGTGGTGTATACTGTATATAGAAATACTTTTTGTGGTGGGCTATAATGCTATATAATATGATTGACTTGTGAGAGTTTGGAGTTTTGTACGATTCCAAAAACCACCCACAAACAGAGAGGGCCCCTCTGTTTGTGACCTACGAGCCACACCACGTGTAAATCCGGAGATTTACGTCAGTGGAGCACGTAGGTTTTAATACACGCATTGATTAATAAAAATCAAAGATTTAAAATAAAAATTATATTAAGGGGATTCCATACCGACTGTTTTTATTTTATTCTACCCGCCTCACCCTCCAGCAAACTTATTTACAACGAAACATCCTTATTCTACATGGCAATAAAAATTGAAGCTTACAAATCTAACCACCCCGCCCAATGCTTCTCTTGTCAGAGATTCGGTCACTCCAGCCTGCACTACGGCTACGCTCCCAGGTGCGTCAAATGCGCTGGCGGACACCTGGCCAAAGAATGCTTAAAAACCCGTGAAGACCCTCCAACTTGCGTCAACTGCGGTGGTGACCACACGGCTAATTTCAAAAGCTGTCCATCACTAATTCTAGAAAAGGAAAAAAGACGTCCAGACAGACCCAACACCTCTAAAACTGCCTTCAACACTTCCACTCCACCGCTATCTAATTGCCCTGTACCTGCCGCACCCATCAATCAGCTGTCAAATACCCAAAATGCTCCTTCCATCACCACCACTTACGCTTCCAAGACCTCAAGCAACAGCCTATCAAATGCCACTGTCACTGACTCAATAGTTTCTCAGCTCACAACCATAGTCACTAATCTCGCATCAAATAACATGAAGGTTAAAGACGCCCTCATTTCTTTGCTTACCATTCTACCTCAACTACTAAATCTCCAAAATGAATAATATTCGCATACTATTTTGGAACTGTCAAGGCGTCACTCGGAGACGCCTTGAACTCATCGAATTTGTTCATCGCCAAAAAATCGACGTCCTGCTACTGAATGAGACTCATCTCACTGGTCAACGCTCTGTGGCCATTCCCAACTACTTTACCTACACATCAAATCGCCCCTCAGCTCCCGGCTACTCTGCTGGAGGTGGAACCGCGATCCTTATTCACAGACGGTACACTCACCAACATGTGGTCATACCAACCTCTTCCATTGAGAACACCATCATTCACATTCAAGTCAACAATTCTATTCTTCGTCTCGTAGCCACCTACAAAAGACCATCTAACATTCTTCTCCCAGCTGATCTTACTGCCCTTCTGGACACTCCCTACAACACCATTGTAGCAGGAGACCTCAATAGCAAGCACCAGCTCTGGTTCAGCCGCAGGCCAAATGCAGCTGGCAATGTCCTCGCACACTTCATCCACTCTAAAAACGATCTCGCTATAGCTGCTCCAGTCACTCCGACCCACTACCCAAATAACTCCAACCATTCTCCAGACATTCTAGACATCGCGATCGTTAAAGTCAACAACATCCACTACCACATCGAAAACTTATCTTCAGACCTCTCTTCTGACCACACTCCAATCGTTCTTGAACTTCACTCCACTTCGACACCTATGAATCCTCCAGAGCCCTCTCACGTTGTCAACTGGGTCGCGTTTCAAACATACATGGACTCCGTCTGCCACTCTTCTTCCAGCTGCTTGACCACCAGTTCCATCGATTTGGGCCATCAAAAAGCTCACAACGGATTTATCAAATGGCATTGCTAAAAACACATCTCCTATCACGCATTCCAATCACACAAGAGTTCTCCCTAAAAAACTACAGTTGGAAATAGACCTGAAGCGTCGCCTAAGATCCCGCTGGCAGAGAACCAGAGACCCGATTCTCAAAACATCCTTGAACCGTCAAGTCTCCAGGGTCAGGGATCTCATGGCCGAACATCGCAACACTCAATGGAGCAACCTTCTCGGTTCCTTAAACGAAGGATCCAACGCATGGACTCGCTTCTATAGGCTAAACCGAGCCCTCATACGCAAACCTCAACCTTCTCGCCCTCTCAAGGACTCTCTAGGCAACATTATCTTTGACCCCAAGTCAAAAGCTGATCTACTGGCCGAATCCTTGGAAGTCGAATTTCGGTCTCCT
>NC_042494.1:144686938-144687133 GCF_005508785.2 Acyrthosiphon pisum
TCTTGCTGTTGTTCCGTAGTTGGCTTCGTCGGAGCGCTTGATAGCTCGCTTCTTCGCAGATCGACGTTGGCCGGTTCACTGGATACTGGATTCGACCGGTGTTTATTCAATTTCTTCAGACTTTGTTGTTCTTACTTCTTAACTTGAGATGTTGACAGTTTGAAGGTTTGAATTGAAGTGAAGTACATTGACTTT
>NC_042494.1:144687183-144695141 GCF_005508785.2 Acyrthosiphon pisum
ATGGGCATTTTAGATGTCGTACGACATAACAGTACGGAAAATGTCTCATGAGTGATTTTCCTAACGAGATTCAAGAATCGACCCCCAGGCCGCGAAAAACGATGGTCGTACACGATAGTCCGCGAGCTATAATATATATATTCGCTATGCCTAATTATTTCTCATTTGAAACTATAGTAACATTAAGTAAGTACATATTTTTCCTCTGCAAAAATAATCAAAGAATCATTGATATGTTTTTGTGTTTCTATGGCGATGGACAAAGTGTTACGAAAATCGGTTAGAAAAATCGGCTGGTAAAACAAAAGCGTTCAGCCCAAATGCACATCTATGTTAAAAAAATATCATTCACATTAAAAATGCAAAAATACCATATGAAAAAAAATATAACTCCCAATGTTTCGAGGGTTATCTATTATAGTATTATGTTGAATAAAACAAAGTTATATTATTCTTATCATCGTCATCGTTTTAAGTTTCTAAACATAAGTTTAGAACACCTTAGATGGATCCCCGTCGTGTCCGTCCGTTAGTTAGGTAACAGTACATAGTTATTACGATTTTTATATTAAGAAATTTAATTAAAATTTATTGCTGATATTAAGATAATAAATATTACTTATTGTATAAGAATTGAATATAAATGCACAAGTACTATCCAAAAAACAATCAAGTGGCAAATTATTTTTAAATTGTATTTATGGTATTATACCAACTAGTATAAACTAGTTTATTGCTTTGTATTAAAATACGTTTGGAAAGTGAGTATTTAGCACACTCGCAAATTGAGCTTTCCTAACTTGTTTGTATTTGAAATGTCTGTGGATATTATTTGTATTTTAACGTAAAAGGTATATTATACGAATACGCAGTATAAAAGCTATTTGAATTTTGAAAAGCGCAGCAGGTGACGAAATTATGTATAACAGGGAATGACATTTTCAATAAACTAAAATTTTGGTTAGTTATGATGTTATGAACAAATTTTCATTTACTGATAAAATAATAAACCTACTGAATCACGTGAGTGCATTACAAGTCACAACATCCGTTTTAACTATTATTTTATATCATTATACCTAATATAAGTGTCTAAATGTTGTTTTGAATTCGTACGTATAATAATAAAAATGTTCACAACGTAATTGGCTGATGCACATTACCATACTAATAATATAAGTGCAATTTATACTGTACGCAATTATATCGAGCACCCCTCTGTAACAGAGGCTCTGTTACTATTTTAATGCCGCACGCCCGCACATTTAATTTTTTACAGTATTCGTAGCACGTGTATTATTTTACTTTACATATTTGTAGGTTTGATTAATAACATTTTACGATCATTATCACATATCGTCAGCCTAAATCGCAAAGGTCGTATCGATAAGACTTTTTCTAGGTCTTAAAATCATACATTGGAGAAACGATGATTTCTAACCATCAATTTGATGGAAGATAAAATTATAAAATCGGAGTTATGACTTTATATCATATACGATGCGTTCTATTCCTAATTTTAATCACAAATTATCCCAAAATCGAATGAATGGAGTTACGATGATTGGAAATCAAGCTGAAGACACGTGCCTACACCTATATTATTATATACAAACATATTGTTAATTGCTCAGTCGTACGTGTAGAAATTACCTGCGATAAACGGTAAGAAATTGTCTGTAGAGTAAAAATTGATAAAATAATTTTTAGTCAAACACAATTTACGCATAATATATTTATAGGTGATATCGTGCTTTGCGTATATTATAATACATATGTTGAGTAGAAAAAAAAAGCGTTTCCAAAAGACACATAATATGTTACGCAACCGTTTTAAAAATCGCCGATACGGATTAAACCGGATACGATGTACGCATACTATGGATGTGTGTTCTATTTTTCATTATCTTCAGCAATTAGCCGAACTCGCGCGGTGGTACCCAAATATTATTATGTTTACCTTCGGGTTGACGACCAAATATATTTGACGCTAGCAAACACAGACGCGGTTGCTAGTATCGGTGGCTATAAGGAATTTCCAAAAATCTAAAGTAGATAAGCGTCACTTTGTGCGAGCAGCCGACTATATAAGACCGAACCCGACTCACAATCCATACATTCGGCCCGACCGTGCTCGCCGTGTACACATATACGCACAGAGTATTTTCAGTTTTTCGTTTTTTGTCTTACGCTCGCGGCTTGCGATTCACGTTATAAAACAACGCACAATTTTTTACCGTGACGGAAATTTAAAATGTTTAAAATGTTCGCGACAGTGTGGTTTCTAGCGGCTTTGGCATTAGCCGTCGTCGGACAGGCGACGAATAACGACGGCGACGATGACCAGCGTCAAGGCAGAGGTGCGTGTGCGATGATCTATAAATATCGCCTATACATAATATTTTATGCTTCTATTATATTATTATTATATGGCGACGTATGATTATGTCTTACGTGTTGCAATGCACCGTGGTCGACCATTCGGACGATTCGTTTATATTTTTCGTCCTATCTATAAAAAAAAAAAACCGTTTCGATCGATGTTGTTTCAGGGTGGAATATGCTGGATGGAGCCAAACGTTCTTGCGTCGGGTTGAATGGCCGACCAGGTATATGTATGGGCCAAAGCGAGTGCACTGAAGCTAACGGAAAGTCAGTGGGCAGGTGTTTTCCGTTCGATGCTTGCTGTTCGGGTAACAATGATAATATTATAATATAATTATAGTAAAAACTAAAATTGATTATATATTTAAGTTAAATTAGACGTTTGTCAATATTATGTGTATAATAACGCATTATATGCCTACATGGGTCAATTCATTATAATTATTTATGCCATGGTCGTCCACGTGTTCGGTTGGGTTATTTTTACGAGCTACAATAGATATAATTAATTTTCAAATTATCTAAAAGGTTTTTATATTTAAAAACCAAAGACATAGAATTGAACGATGTATTCATAATATAAAGACATAAAGTATCTAAATAATATGAGCTTAATTTTAAAGCTCGGAATTTAACTATTTTATTTTAGTTTTGAATTGAAAATACAAAATATAATATTAAGACGAAAAAAAATGAAATCCCTAGTATGTCAGTTTCACAATCAAAAATGTCACCTCGATCAAATACTATGTAGTATATTATTTTCTTTATTTTACTTTATTCTGAAACTGTAGAAACTTTTCATTCTTTGAGAACAGGCAAAAATAATGCCAATTGCCTCGTTGTAAGCTCGCAATAATTTTATGAATGTATAGCACTCTACTCCTATATTATACATTCACACATGCTCTATAGATTGGTCCAATACACAAAGTTCCTACTTTGACAACCCACAATGGAATCTAAGCTATTACAAATTTCACAAATAACACTAAAACACTGGGTTCAATAACGGAAACAGTTCAATTCAACTGTTTTAATTAATGAAAAATAGAATAAATAAAATGAGATTTGAAAAACTAAAAATCTTGTACTTTATAAAATTATTCTTAGTTGGCTACCCTTAGATAATTATTATCATAATAATACATATAGTAATAAACTATAAAATATGGAACTTTCTTTATATTAAACTTTGTCAAATTCATATAAAAGTATCTAATCGTAGGTGTATTGCTTTGTGTATTTACGATTGTTCAATATTATAATTATTTATTTATAATATTTAGTATTTAGGTACTATGAAGATTAACTAAATTTGTTTTCGATGACTTTTACAACACGAGATATTTTATTTATTTTTAAGTTACCCCAAATTCGTGTGGTGGATCTTCGAGTTCAAGCATCACATATTTCCAAAGCCCTGAAAAATTCCAAGACGTATGTGCGTACAAGATAAACGTCAGACGAAACATTTGCCAGATAAGGTATATAACCATAATTTATACAAACGTGACCTTTCCTTCTTTTTTCTGAGACCCTTATTGAATATGGTTACATACATATTATAAAAACCTGTCACTTTTATAGAATCGATTTCGAGAGATTTTCACTCGGCCAACCGACCAAACTTACGTCAGAATCAGCATACACGTGTGAACGTGACGAGTTTACATTGATTACAAACGGCAACACCAAAATAAACGTGCCCGTTTTATGCGGTGAAAATGCCGGTCAACATGGTAAGATAATGAAAAAAATTAATTTTCTGTTTAAGAGTTTATTATTTATAATATTTTAATATGGATTTTAATAATGGTTCCAAGATTCTCTCTTTCTGTACCACGCATTTAATTTTTATTCCAGTGTACGTGCCGGTGAACCAGCAGCAGTCAGAATCAAGGAGCAACAACAACAACCACAACAACAATAACAACAAGGAACAGTTGACATTAAAGTTCCGGTTGACCGCCAGGGACGAAGACTACTCTGAACCGGAACCATTTTGGAAATTGAAGATCACGCAATTGGAATGCCAAACGACGTCGACTAACTGGTGGAAGATTAAAGACATCGCACGCCAAGTTTGGGACTGGGAAGATGAGGAGAGAGACGCCTCGAAATCCAAGTACAGTCTAGGTAAGGAGGATAATACAGAGAAAGCACTAAACCTGCAGCTAAATAAATATATACAAAAGACATACCAATACATTATTATATTCACCGAAGTGTTTGTTTATCACGTTGTCGGATAAGACGTCAATTCATTATTTTTTTTGCATTTGTTTTCTCTAGCGCCAGAAGGTTGTTTGCAATACTTCACTGACAGACGTGGTTCGTTCGAAAGTTTCAACTACAACAGAGGCATGGGGCACTATTTGGGAAACTTAAATTACGCGACGTGTTTCAAAAGGAATCAAGACACGTGTGGAATCAAGTAAGTGATTAAACAATACACATGATATAGTAGCACTATGAAAACAAAATCATAAAATAGTCCGAGCTTAATTCATGTGGTGTATTGTAAAATGAAAATCGTTTACGACAATTATTATAATAAAATGTACCTACAACCATTTTTTTTTTGTCAATAAAAATAATTTGCTCCCAAAAAGCAAAACGATATTCATTAGAGTTATTGAAAAAGGTATGTTTCGTTGAGAAAAGTAACGTTTTCAAACATACGTTTAGTCCTATGTTTAGGTCGATGTAAACAAATACCTAGGTACCAATAATTATACCACTAAACTTATAGAAATTATATTTTTTTTTTAACCGAAAAACTGCTAACCCTCTAGATACGAGGCGGTGAAATTCCAAATGGCGTACAACCAGAAGTTGACCGGTTCCACGGACCGGGATTGCGACACTGCTGCTGACTTTGCGCTGACCACGCTCGCACCAGGACAGACCACTTCGCCCGCTGGAACCACTCCACCGCCCGCAGAAACCACTTCGCCGACAGCGGGAACCACTCAACCACCTGCGGGAACCACTCCACCACCCACGGAAACCACTGCACCACCGAACGATGACGAATTCGAAACGCAGCCGAACGGGCGTAGCAGGAGACGGCCTTCCGAACGTGGCGTCCACAACGACTACTTGCTCATACCGGACGGTCTTTATTCGGGCTCGCGATTCGCGTCTAAATATTGTGACAAGTCGCTGGAAAACATCGATGAAAGCACAGGTAACCGAGACCATTTTATTTCGTTGTTTTTTTGAAAAGGCACGGACCCAACTGCATGGTAGGTAGGTGGTAGTGGTTTAGGTTGGGTTGGGGCAGAAGGTACAGGCTAGGTACCAGAATGAGAATCTAAGGACTACCGATCGTGCTCGATAATTATTTCAGAAATTATTTTATAATATAGAGAAATTTTAAATTAATATTTTGATTTTTTTACGCATTTCAGTCAAGACTCAAGGGCCCCTGTACGTGGCATTTGTCAGCGACGATTACTCGAATCCTAACGAAGACGTGGAAAAGGGATACAAGATCGATTATTCATTGACAAATACTGGGTGTTAAACACATTATACAATCATAATTCTATTTATTTTAAACACTAACAAAACTCACTACAAAAGCATTTTGTTATGCAATTTTATTTATTAATTTATTATAAATTATAATAATATATACTTATTTATTTGAAAACGGATTGTGTTTATTATTTTCGCAACTGTCATGACTCCTTACATATTGTTAAAATATAACGATGAATACATTTTAAATTATCAACACACGCTGCTTACACTCACACACACACATTAATTTACGTATACTGCATATAGAGAAAATTATGACTTTGGTAATATTCACCGTCATCTCTATAGAGTTGCCACTCTCAGAAATTCCTGGGAAAGAATATTCGCAGGAATACCAAAAACTGAGGTTCAGACTATGGTTAACTGTATGATAATATAATATTATAATGTAAGAAGGTACATACTCATTATTGCTTTAATAAAGTAAACATAATATTTAAAACTAGCTGAATAACTCGGCTTTGCTGCACGTGTGCAGTATTTTTTGTGCTATAACTTTTTTTTATATATTACAGGTAAAGACTAGAGATTTCCTTTAGATCATTACCTGCATTATTAATATTATATAAGTTATTTATAACAATTTTTTTTTTTTAAACACAATATTGTATTTTTTATATTTTTTGACCTATTTTATACGTATTTTTAACCTATTTTATATTTTATATGTAATATTATATATGTGATAGAATAATACCAAATTACGAAATGTACAAAAATACTTTTCCCATTTTAAATGAAAAATTAGACATGAGAACGATAGGATAAAATAAAAAAAATGGACATTTTATTTTATTATTTTAAGGCCTATATTAAGTCTTCTTAACTTTTAGTCGAGACGCACATGTAAAAAATTTTATATCCAATATGCATCCCTATTCCCTATATAATCAACGACATGTGTCAGCCGACCATGCAGGTGAGCAACAAAACAGAAAACAGTTATTTATTATTTTCACGCATAATATAGTATAATATGATAGTTGATAGGTACCTTCACATCATAACACATCAATTCATATATTAATATGTAAAAATGTAAAATACAATACTATTGTAGTCGACCGGCGTTCGCTTGTGCTCACTTGCGATGTGGATTAGGTCTACAGGGGACACCACCATAAAAAAAACGCGCCACATGTACTACCTCATGGTCTTTACTTCAAAATAAAATAAAAATATAATAGAAAAAGTCTTTTATTTTTGGGGCACCACCCTGGTTGCCCCAATGGTTGCAGTACGAACAGTCGTATATAAGACTAGCTTCGTTGCCCATTAAGTGTACCAACTATATGTGGCTCAAACTTTGTTCAATTCGTTATTTAATATTTCGGGGTCAGGCCCGTATTTAGGGGAGGGCAAGTGTACCCTATTGCCCGGGACGGCAAATTGTATGGTCAATTTAGGGGGCGGCAAATTTATGTTAACATATTATTATTGTGTCAAAAAATAAATAAATTAATATTATATATTTTTATTTTTATTTTTACTATAACCTTCTATTAAAAGCAAACATTACAGCTAAAAATGTATATCGTTTTCATCAATTAGTCGGAAAATAATATTAATAATTACAAACAATATTTAAGGTAAACTATAAACTAAGAAAGGGGTTTTGCGTTGGAATCAGAAATAAAAAGTAGGTAATGCAGATTTTGATGAAATTAATAATTATCACTTTATTTTAAAATCTCCAATCTAGAAGAAAGTTATAACATATAAATGTATCTAGATTATATTATTATAAAATATTATTAAGGCTGTTGAAAACGGAACGTTTTTTCGTAGTATTTACGTGCATTTAGAGTTTAGACCAATAAGCGGAAAAAAAATTAACCCAGTACCAAAAGTCAAATTTTAATTTTGAAAACCGATTTGAATTCCTTATTCTCTTGGTTGTGTATTTAATAGATTTTTGTTTTTTGATTTTTACAATAAGAAAAAAAAATTAAACGCTTATAAAGAAATCATTGTATTAATTTTTGTTTTACTTTTTTTTTACAAAAACTATAATATTATGT
>NC_042494.1:144695191-144717220 GCF_005508785.2 Acyrthosiphon pisum
TTGATGAGCTTTGTTGGCAACCAGGTACACTGCATTTATTGGATACCATATTAATTGGATACTTAATATTTAATAAATACAAGTTAAATCATACAATTTCAGATCCAATATCCAATATCCATACTACACATTATAATAGTATATTAATTATTAGTATAAAATATAATAATAACATACGCTTTAAACACAGTTTGCCTCCAAAATATTTAATATAAAGTTTAGATTATATACACTGAGAGCGCTAGCTGTCCTTCTTCCTATGGTTCACAGCTGATTTTCAGGGTTAAACGGTGGGAATCACTCTGGGGACTAGTTTCTATACGGCGTTGAGTAACCTGTATATCTTAAATCGTGGTCGACAGTAAAAATAAAATATCGTTAACAAGGTGGATTTATAAATTTTATGCATTTTATAAATCCACCTTGATCGTTAACTTAATCACGATTAAAGATAGTAACTATAGCCGTGTTACACATCAAGATCCCTCCAGGCCCGTATTTAGGCCCCCCTTTTACCCGGGGCGGCAAATTGTACGATCAATTTAGGGGGCGGCAAATTTATGTTGACATATTATTATTGTGTATTAATTGTATCAAAAAATAAATAAATAAATATTATATATTATTTTTATTTTTACTATAACCTTCTATTAAAAGCAATTATTACAGCTAAAAACGTATATTGTTTTCATCAATTAGTCGGAAAATAATATTATTAATTACAAAAAATATTTAAGGTAAACTATAAACTAAGAAAAGTGTTTTGCGTTGGAATCAGAAATAAAAAGTAGGTAATGCAGATTTTGATGAAATTAATAATTATCACTTTATTTTAAAATCTCCAATCTAGAAGAAAGTTATAACATATAAATGTATCTAGATTATATTATTATAAAATATTATTAAGGCTGTTGAAAACGGAACGTTTTTTCGTAGTATTTACGTGCATTTAGAGTTTAGACCAATAAGCGGAAAAAAAATTAACCCAGTACCAAAAGTCAAATTTTAATTTTGAAAACCGATTTGAATTCCTTATTCTCTTGGTTGTGTATTTAATAGATTTTTGTTTTTTGATTTTTACAATAAGAAAAAAAAATTAAACGCTTATAAAGAAATCATTGTATTAATTTTTGTTTTACTTTTTTTTTACAAAAACTATAATATTATGTTTATTTAACATTGGTTTTCCTAGAGATTTAAGAGATAACCAATACATGAAAATATTAAATATTGCAACGAATGCAGTTTAGGGATAGCTTAAAGAATTTTTTTCTTTGAAATGTGTGTTTTGTATGCTTAATATGATGGTACTTTAAAAAAGTCTGTCAAATTTTCTTTGTAAGTTATGGTTAAAAAACGTTAAAACTACAAAATCTTGTTATTTCGTTTAAAATACCAAAAATAACATTTTTAATTTTTTTTTTGTAAATGTGAGTTTTTTCGTTAACATTTTGGTGGAATCAGATATTTCAGAATTTAAATATTATACTTACTTTATATTGTATTGTTAATAAAGTAATTAAAAAAAAAAATCCATGACGGGCGGAAATTCGCAAACTCGCGGACTAGTGTATAACTTTGAAACTAAGTCCGACCGACAAATTCTGCATGAATCACTGATTGTTTTTAACTCATTGAAATATAAAGGTTTCCAAAATAAATCTGACCACATTTATGCCACAAAAAATTCTTTACATTTTAAGAAATACCTTTTTTTAGGGGGTGGCATAATGGGTTGCCCCGGGGCGCAAAATGTTCAAATACGGCCCTGTTCGGGGTATGGTTTCAAAATTAATCTTGACTTTTCCGTTGCCCGGAATAAAAATTCTGATTCACAGCAGTACATTATCAGGTAGGTAATCTACCTGCGGTAGATCGCAGACCCCGTGCTGTATGTACGTTAGTGTATGATTTAACTCTAAAGTATCAAAGTTATACCAAGTTTGTCGTATTCTACCTATGGTGGATTGATATAATCAATTAATACAAAATCCTAACCTAACCTAACCGTACTAAAATCAGATGAATAAACGCAAACGCATACAAAAAATTCATTCAAATAGGTCTAACCATTTAGGAGGAGTTCAGTCACAACACACTTACAGTAGAATTATTGCGCTTAGCAACACATTCTGCGATTCATTTTTATATTATATGAAATCAACAAACATGCCCGATTAAACAATAGCAACCAATATAGTATAATGTACTGTTGCGCCACTGTTGTATTTTTGACATACAGATTTGAGATTTCCTACCTTTCCAGTAGAATTTTCTAAAATTTTATTTCGTAAAAACCTTCTCCTGGTAGTTACGAACATCTTAAAAAAAATTTGAGCCAAATTGGACCAGCTGTTCTCGATTGATGAATTGTTATACATTTTTGTCTCCATTTTTATATATATAGATTTTATGTACTATAACGAAAAAAATTATTAAAGTGGTATTTTAAACGTTGCCGTCATTGAACATAAATCATAAAACTCATTACCTATAATTATAATCTCCAAAATACGCAGAAACATAATTTGAAATAGCTGCGTTTTAATTTCGAGCATTCGACATCAATTTTGGTATTCGAATATAAAAAAAAAAAAAAAAATCGAAACTAATATGAATTAAAACCCTCTGATTTATGATTAAAGTAATCTCTTCACGGCTGAAATTTAAACCATAACAGCTATATATTGTACCAATTATTATTATTAGTTATATTGGGTACTATAATATTTATGCACAAAATATAACTGCGTGATATGATTATTACGAAATACTTATTGATTGAAAACAACCCAATTTTCGAGGCTAATTTACATAGTATTTTACTAATGGACGATAGTATTGATTAATATTGTAATGACGTACATAATGATTATAATAATATGTAATAAGACTATAATCTTAAGAGGTATTTTAATTTAGTTTTAATTTTTATTGTTTTTAACTTATTGGTTACGAGTATCGACGTTTTGGTAATAATGTTATATATAAATATTGTTATTGCCATTATTGGGTTTGTCAATAATTATTGTTTGATAAAGACGAGCAATTGATTTTATTATACTGATGGTATAATTTTATAATATATTTAATAACGCCTGTGCGTATTTTAATAATTATTTTACTACCTATATGGCTATAATATATTATATACAGCTGTAAACTTAAATAATACATATTATCTTTTTATATGTTAAAAATCACTAAGTAAGCGTAGACAACTGTTCGAACGAATAGTCGTTACTTTGACCTGGTTAGGTTAGACCTATATGTGAATCTTATAATATCCGTCGACAAAATATCATTATATTATTAAAATGGTTATGTTGCACGTTTTTATTTTGGGCTTAACTTTTTTGACGGCTAAAACTTATAGTACTATCAGTAAGTTAACTGCGTTTGGAAATTTAATTAATATACCTTGGTAATATTCTAAGTTATTAGAATATGTCTTATAGTACCTAAGGTAATAAAAATAAAAGTTTTTTCTGTGCATGAATACTTTTATTCATACCTAACTTCTCCGCAAAAATTATTCCATCTCTTGTTTTTGAAAACAACTTTTAAAATGCTAAATAATACATAATAATATATTCGTTTTATATGTAAAATCGAAAATTCTAAATCAAAATAATTACCGTCTTAGTGTAAATTGTTTGGTATAAACTATAAGATATAAACCTTTGTTGTTTTTTGTAACGAAGAATTTTATGAAATAAAATAAAATATAATTAATTATACGAGTATTTGTCTCAATTGTTGGATGATAATATATGATTTATTATTGTAGTCCCTCAGACAGTGTATAAAAAAACGACAGATGCACTCGAAACAAATTTCGAAAATCCAGACCAGGACCCGTTGCCAAGAAATTACATTTTTGAACTAATTGTGAGACCAGATATTTGTGGCGTACGGTAAATATACAATACTATTGTGAGTTCATTAATATTTAAGTAAAATTGTTATTACATTATTATTTAGGATCGGTTTGGAAACGTTTTCGTTTAATCAACCCACAAAAAAGGACAATAATTTGGCATATACCTGTGACCTAGGTCTAAGTTTTCTCAAGGTTCGAATGGAGCCCGGAGTACAGCCGATTAAAATGTCTGTTTTATGCGGTGAACTATCTGGCCAACACAGTAAACTAAAAACATTACAAATATTTACAATATAATATATATAAGTACTACAGTATTTCACCGTTTTTGTCTTCGTCCTCACCACTTACTAATAATTGTTATACTCTTCTGCCCACCCGATCACCACATTTTGAGGACTTAAATAGAAAGTATATAGTTGATATGATTTTTGGAAATATTAATTATTTTTTTTTTTTTTATTAAAGCAAACAAAAAAATATTATAAAATATGGCAACGCAGCATCTCTTATATATGAACAAATTACAATTTAAAAATATGTTTTTATAATAGATAGAATGGCGAATAAGGTGAAACGGCTCGGGTCTCGACTCTAATAACATCCTATAAAATATACCATTATTGTAATAATATAATAAATCAAACAGCATAATATTATATTGTAATTTTCTACGCGAAAACTGAAAGGTAGGTATATGTTTAATTCGAATTCGCATGTGTATTTGCAGGTAAAGGATTGCGACGTGCCGTTATTAAAGTCACCGATTATGAAAACAATAATTCTCACTGTCACCCTCGTACAGCTCGGAATAATCGAAAGACAGCTGTGGAACATAACGCTGTCGCAATTGCTGGGCCGAGCAAAGGAAGACGCTGCGGAAAACCCCAAGTACAGCCCAGGTAAACGCGTACATGTTTATTATTATTATTGTAGTTTATTGTCGTAATTAGGTCATGGCACGCCCAAATTAATTTCGAGTGTTTCCGTCAACGCATCAAATGTCGACGGATGTCTCTCCACGGTGCAAGAGTCTGATATTATAATAATATTATACGGGTTATCGTTTTTGGATTCTAAACACTGAATATATTTTGTATTATATTCTTATTTAACAATGATACTATTAATAGCAGTAGGTACATTTATCTCATTATCTGAGACTATGACATTCGAATAGATATTAGGTACTTCTAATAGTTTTGACTGGCTCTATTATAGATATAAACAATGGATCCCATCAATATTATGTTATAATCACACTTATTGTTTATTAATAGATACGTCAGTTTGCAAGGCTGGGCAAGTAATACCTTATAAAGGTACCTTATACACAGCATAGTGAATTCGAGTTCAGCAGTTCCTATTTAGTATCATCAACTTTTAGGGGATTGTAAACGGTCAGTTATCTCAATCAAAATGTACAGATCTTATTCCCTAGCTCCTTTGCATTTGTTTTGAATATTTAAAATGAATCAATGTGGCGTCCTCTTAAGTGCATTTTTTGCATATGAAATACAATTCAGAACTCACGACGAAATACTTATATATATATATATATAATATATATATATATATATTACAATTTAATTTTACATAACCGAAGTCGCAACCAGTATTTTACGATTTATAATAAATTAATACATTTACATCTATCAATAATTAATAATGTGTTTCAGCCCCAGACGGATGTTTGCAATATCATGTCGAAAAAAATGGCATAATCGAAAGCCTCAACTTGTTCAACGGTAAAGGTCATTACATGGGTGATTTAAATTACGCAATGTGTTTTAAACGGTATCCAGACAAGTGCGGAATCAAGTAAGTGAAACGTGACGTTCGTAAGTCGTAACTATCGAATAGCAAAATTATACTCAATACAATATATATTTAAACCTCTCCTAACGGACACCTCTAAATAGCGGACGTTTTCTTGGAAATCAACTATATAAACATTCTACAAAACGAACCCCCTAAATATCGGACACTCTCGGTCGCTGAAGTTTTGTCTACTATTCGAAGGTATACAGAGGGTTCAATTTGTAGAAAGTTTGTATTTGGTTCCGAAGAAAACGTCAACTATTCGGAGATTCCTGCTATTTAATAAGGTTTAACTTATTAAAAGTATTATAAAATATTATAATACTTAAATTAATAACAGAAAACAAAACGTTATATACCTAATATAATTTTTAGTGTTTTACCTTTAATGTTCGTATACACGAAACTGCCAAATGCGAATGTACAGAAAAAAATATTTTTACATCACAAACCATTGAAAACATATTACAATATATTATTTTATATCGTCATAATAATAATGTTATAAAGTTTTATATAAAATGTTTATGTTAACATGTGTTTTCTCGGTAAATATCTATATAGATGTCTATAATTTCGCACACTCTCGATTATCGCGCGCCGGGAATATCTGGCCACGGTGCAGTTAAGCTGGCTCTGTGGCTGCAAATGTACAAACAAAAAACAAATTAAAAAAAAGGTGGGTAAGTGGATGCCGCTCTGCTGTACAGTAGGTTACAAGTGGGTCACTGTATAATGGATAGTATTAAATTTGAATTCAATGATATAATATCACTGTATAAGAAAAACGATTCTGAGCGGAGACGGTTTGTCAGTCTAAATATTAGACATACATATTATAGGTATACTTATTACTAGAGCGCGGATTTTTATGCACTTAAAAGTATAGAAATATGCCATATAATATGCAGTAAAAATCATGAAAATATGCAAAAAAATATGCAGTCAAAATCATAAAAATATGTAAAAAATATGCAAGAATTTTTTATTTATTTAAAATGTACAATAAAACTTATAATAATAATAACTTTAACGCCTAAAAAAAAAAAATTTAGGAAATTTTCTGAACAACTTAATTTATTTTTAAAATTGTATTTATTATTTAAATTAATAATCATATGCATTTCAAGTTTCGGCATATTCACTATTTACAGACAACGACAAATGATGTAACCTAGTGCCCAGTGGTATGTCGATAACCGACAGAGCAAAAGTGATTAAGTTTACGTCGTAATCGATTATTTATTTATCTTATAATGTTATAAATAAATATAATATATATAAATTATTATTTAGTGACTATGAAATTTAGTTTTAATTTTTCTACTTGACAAAATATTATTTTATACATTTTTTTAAATTTTCGCTTCAATATGCAATAAATTTTGAATTTGCCAAAATATGCAAAAATATGCAATAACCTTTAAATATGCAGAAATATGCAAAAAAAAATTTCACCATTAGCTTCAAATTATGATGATTCGTGGAGATAACTGACAAAAATCCAAAAATATTAAAAGGAAAAAAATATTCAATTGCATAGAAATCCGCGCTCTACTTATTACTATGGATAAGTATTATAGGTATACTTATCCATAGTATTATTAATAATTTTCAAATTAATCATATCACAATATCCATGAGGTAACGCGTTATACATCAACAACAAACCGTGGTACTATCATAGATATATATAATAGTATACTTTAGAAGTTTCAAGTACCCACAAATAATATTATACAATCACAACAAAATAACTAAAATAGTTATTCCAGGTTTTTTAATATGTAATTTCGTCCAAATTTGAACTTAAAATTACTATAAAAATAAACTGTGCTTATGTATTTCTTAGAATTTTTGGTAACAGAATTAAATATTTACGTGGAATCTTGTGTTAAATTTTCAATCCTTAGATATAAAAGTTGAACATTTTATAAATTTTTAACTAAAAAATAATTATTCAATTTTAAATTTGATAAATTTTGTCAAAATTTCAACTTCAAATGCTTATAAAAAAAATGTGTGCCTATGTATTTTTAATATTTTACAATTGCTATTGTAACAATATATCAGGAGCCTTGAATTCAATTTTCACGCATTTTTACCAAACAAATAAAATTTTATTGATATTTATAGAAAAAAAAATTTAAAAAATTGAAAAATGACAATGTCCGTAGTAAGCAGCTCAAAAAGAGTCAAGTTATTTTCAAATTTTTATCGTGTATAGAAAATTCTAATATAAACATTCAGTTTTTTTTGAAGTTTTGCAGTTATCATTTTTTATTCAAATTAGTTTTTTATTTTGATCGGTATTAATAAGACATAAAACATATACCAGACAGCCTGTCGACCGTTAACGCCGGTTTAAGTGTTCATGCTTCCAAGTATTGCGGCAAATCGCTAAGGATTTTGAGTGAAGTCATAGGTAAGTCGTGTCCGGTTGTAAATTCAACCACGATTTTTTAAGAAGGACAGTAGGTAGTTATAGTACCTAACTGTTTCTGTACATAATATATAGGTACTGATACACTGATACTCATGTGGACACATGTCACTATGTCAATAAGTTTATTATAATTTTTAACACGTTCCAAATTTCTACTACTCGTTTGTACAATGCAGTGTACTATACATAGTATCTATACTTATATATATACATTATACCTATATGGCTAAATGGGTATACGAATCAGGCCTTTGGTTATAATTTATCGGGCATTTGGAGATACTTCAGTCGTTAACAATGATATTCTTTTGAACTGTAAATACATTATGTATCTATATACTAACAAATTTCTTGTTCTCCGACATGAGTTTTTTAGTTAAATAGATTAAAAAAGATTTGAGTACTCAATTCTGAATCCCACCCATTATTTCACCTAAGAAATCCACTCTTATAGTATACCTGATGACCACATAACTGTCATAGTCGCAATATACCGCCTATAAATATTGTATTGCTCGTGGTAATTTTAACTGGATGTCTGGTCGTATCTAGGTACAAGCGTGCGATTCGATTTAAAATCATTATAATACAAATATACGAAATAAATGCACCTACAAGCGTGCACTGTGAATAGTAATAATATGTATATTGTATACCTACATTGAAATGGTTTAATTTTAGCGTTTGATCGCCACCAAACGCGCCAGAATTAAACAGTCACGATTCTTCTCGTACAATTGCGACCGAACGAGTGTGTTAATTCACAGATCACAGTTGGGATATAGCCATCTAAATACACGTGTTTTATTTTGGCGATTAACGCTATATTTATTAGTTTATTTAAAAATGCTCACACGTGCGTGCGTTTTCTCTGTGTGTAACCCAGTCATACGGTAATTCAAGTATAATATAATTGTTGAGCTGTAAAAGTTAGAAACTAGAAGCTATTTAAATTTAAAAAAAAATTCAAGAAACAGAAGTTTAATTATATTATACCTTACCGAGAGTTTTTTTCAATAAAATAGCTATAAAATTTGTAATACAATTTATATTAGGGAAAATATATTGGATATTCGGGAAAAGCAGTATCTTAACGATACAGAAAATAGTAGTTTTATATAAATATAATAATTATGTTACTGTAAAGTGTAAAGACGTTTAATTTGTAATAATATTATTAAACAGTAATTTACGTTAATAAATAATTATTGAATTATAATAATTTTATTCACAAAATGAAAAATTAAATTAATTACAATAATATAATGCACATCCAGAATTATTTGGTTGTTATTATAATTGTTTTTTTTTTTTTTTTATTTAGTTGTAACACATTTCCCACTATTCCTGGGTATTGTCACCGATAAATACGGTGACCTCGAGAACTTGGAAATCGGATTCAAGATCAAATAATATTACTCACGAATTGTAAAACATTACATCAGTGATCTGCACATATTAATAATTATCATATTTATTTATAATCTGAGTTATGACAATTAAAAACTTTAATCGATTATACTATTTAAAATAAATTGTATGCACATTTCATTTCATTTATTGTATTTTATATTAAACAACACAACATATTATTATCATTGTCGTATAAATAATATAATATTGCACATCGCGTGATGATATGAATATATTATTTCTATACTAAATTATAGCTGGACAATGTCAGTATGTCACAAACATAATATAGTAAAATACTAAAATATGTCTACTATATAAATTATGTAATTGCTGAAAGTAATTTAGTTTTAACGTTTATCTAATGTCTTCTTGCTAACAATAAATGGCCAGAATATAATTCTGTATATATTCTGTATTTGTATAATTATTACCGTTATTATAGTTACAGGCCCGTCCGAAGAAATCGCATTCCTTCCGTGTAATATTTGAAGTTCCTTATAAAATATGTTAATCTTTCATTATGCATTTTATAACTACTATGCGAGTACTAAGTACACAAATAAAATCAAAAACTTACTTCGGACTAGAAGATCGGTTACGATGACGTTGCGTTGATCGGTATGCGCGACCTATCAATCGGACGTAGTTTCACCGGGGCAAAGAGAAAAGTATAATTTTAACACGGGCATTTGGAGGAGTGATCGGCAATCGGGACAATTATGTGTGCACTTGAAATGCCAAACGGCCTTTTCGGATCGTTATTAAACTGTAACACCGCGCGTAGGTACCTTATTTATTATAAATAACAATGGCAGAAGAACGTGTTTTATTTGGTTTAATTTAAACAGCATTAAAATGTTAAATTGGCTCGAATTAACCGACAATAACGAGACCGGAAGCGAGTAAAATAATAAACACAGTGCGTACAAATATATAAACTTTAGGAACAATAAACACACGATCGTCAGAACATATTCATGTAGGTATTATTTTGAACTGAAATTGAAATATTTGACGTCGATTTCTTCGTGTATATTTTCATTGTTCCGGATATGCGTGTATTATGAAATTTGTTCGTACCTGTCTATTATTCTATCCTTATATGCAGCTATTGCCTATTGTATGTATATTTTTAACATTCATATTATTAAAGTCGTACAAAATTCATTTAGTATTATATTAAAATATTATTGCCGACAATTTGTTTTTCGTAATATCTAGCTTGATGCATTTATGCAGTATTGTACATTTGAAATGAATCAAAAATCACAACAACGATTGTGGCGAGGACGAGCAAAGGGTTGTAAGTTGGAAAAGTCAGCCATACCTATTGTATGCGGCGTTTATTATATTTTCTCTACATCTCCAGCGTTTTCCCCTCGGGGCCGTGATAATTGGTCAGCAGAACGTTATTCCGCTACGACTAAGGCGTGTCGATGTCACCCTATACTCGGTTTTTCATCGTGGTGGGGGTGTCCGCCAGAAAATAATCAAGAAAACCCGGCAGACAGAACATATTATCTACTTGACATCATATTATAATACGAGGGACGTAAATTGCACACAGGCGTGGATACAAGGTGGGGGTTATGGAGGCTGAACCGGGTGTTAGGTACTTGAAAATATTTCACTCTTGCCTGCGTGATCGTATAATAATATATGCAATAAAATGTAATTTTATTATTAAAGTTTGTAATTATAATTATACGTGTATGATGAATTTTATTCACTACCTACGCCTAAATAGTAAATTGTTTCGTCTAGCCCCCCCCCCCACACTTTTTTATTTCTAGATAGGTGTATGTTTTACACACGTATGTCGCGTTTCAAATGGGAAGTTGCATTATAAGTGAGTACCTACTAATGAGTGTCATTATTAAACCTATATTTGCAGGCCATAAGTACATGTACTGCAGATTAAGCAGGCAACGACAGAGGCGTGATTTCGGAATTTAGAGTATTCCTAGGTAAATGCAAAATAATTTACTAAAAGCAAACCATAATCAAACATCAGAGCTATTCCCTATTATATGTATACAGCGTGTAACAGAAAGAACTGATCAAAAAAAAAAAAAATTTATGCTACTTAAACTTATGACAAAAATTGATAAAATTATAGGATTAGTAAATAGTTTTAGAAATATTCTCATGTTAGCAAATTTCCAAAAATAATATTTTTAAAAAAGTTATAGCGTTCCAAATTATTTTAATCAAAAAAATACTGAAATTTAAAAAAAATCTAAAAAATAAACTACTTGATTTAGATAAATGTTTTTACCATCCAAATAGTTCTTACAATCAGATTCGCAAATTGGTTATTTTGAATTTATTCAAAAAAATTTAAATCAAATTTAAAATTTAAAATTTTCGGTATTAAAAAATAAAAATAATTTTTTTTTATTACACGTGTAGCGCAAATGGCTATAAATTATGTATCAAAAAAAAATTTTAAAATATTGATTAAAACAAAAGTTATTCCAAAAGTCAGTTCTATCTGTTACACCCGTATATTATGACAGTCTATACGATTTCAAAATTATCATAATTTAAGAGCATTAATAAAATTTAATGACTATAAATAGTATATCATTTTCTTTAAAAATTAAATTTCAAACAGGTGTAGGTACCTACGTAAAAAATATATAATTTGTATGCAAAATGCATAATGAAAACATTAAAAAGGGGAAAGTAAGTGACTGCTCTGTTTTAAAGTATCTTATGTGCTGACTGTTGTGTGAACCTATCGTCATTGAGTTAAGTCACTGCAGTAATGTAAGTAAATGCTACATTTGAATTCGATTATAGCTCATTGCAATATTCAATATTGCATAGGATAAACGATTCTTAGCGAAGACGGTTAAACTGTATTAGTAAGTACATATTATTTTAATGATAAGTACCTATATATTTTATATTGCTACCTATTATAGTAATTTATTTTCTAGTTGGTATATTTGTCTTGTTGTTTATTACTTATAAATAATACGGTAGTCGTTATATATACGCTATAATATTAGGCTTAAATTAATTAATGTATAAATATTTCGAAAATTTCGTTATGTATATTTAAATATAATAATATTCGTAGGGGGGTGGAGTGGTTGCGACGCACACCGGTGCGAACTCGGCCGTGGGTGACATTTTTCTTTGGACAAGTCGCGGAGAGAAGTGCGTCATGCCCCACACGGACATGGCAGATACTTACGGGTGCCCACTAAAAGTTTTGCCAAACCCAAAACACGTGTTTACAAACCTACAATTTCTACTCTAAAAACCAAAGAACAAACAGCTAATGGTCTTAATTGCCGGGCTTCACGAACAATTTAAAAAAAAATAATATATATTAAGAAAACCTATTATAATATATTTTATACATACAAATATACAATTATATTTTATTATTTAGTTGCCACTATAATATTTTTACACTTATCAACTGTCCAATACATATTTAGAGGGGGGGGGGATATACTAAATACTAAATATTTATTATAATGTACCTACTTAGTTAGTATTATTTTATTTTTTAATAATCTAAGTAAATACTAAATAAAAGTATTTTCGTTTTTCGCACTCGACCTATTATACCACTGATTAAGATACATTTAATTTAATTCGTTTCAATACGTTGTATAAATGTTTTATAAAACATGAGTTATAACTCAGACTAGGTCAACGTTTTCGGAAAAAATCAAAACAATAAGGCTTTTGTAAAACAGCCATCAATTTATTGAAAATACTTAAATAATTTACAATTTATTTTTATTTAATTAGGTAAGTTGGTTTTTTTTTCAAGTGTATCGTCAGCCTAATTCAATAATCATATAACTCCATATTGACTAGTTTTCAGGAGAAAGGAAAAACATTCCGTCGGCAAATGTCCTATCACATCTATATAGTATTCTGTACTTGACAATAAATTACTCATTAAAATCAAATGTATTTTGTATTTTAAGACAATTTTTGAAAGTTTTTCGCCAATTCCTGTTTACACTCTTGTTATTGTTTATGTTGTACAATACATGAGCGTGTCACCTATCGATATTTCTTGAAAACAATTTTCTCATACCTGCTCGCTTTACGATTATTAGGTCTGTACAAACTATAATATTATTAACAGTGTGTCGGTGTACATAGCCATATTAGTTATTTTAGTTATAAGTATTATATATAATATTATAAGTGATGAACAAAAAAAAAAATAATAATATCCTCAATATTAAACTATACATTTTTCTTTATTAATCTAAAAAATAAATAACATAGGTAACTATAATCTAAATTTTTTTTAAACCGGACGATTACTGTCGAGTAGAAACGCTGGTTTTGGATATCAGGGAATGTCCAGCTTATGGACATACTGCACTGAGGACGACGAGTGGACATTTTTCGGTGGACTATCGGACCAGGACGCCTGGCGGCCACTGAGCCACCCCCGCGGGGGTACTCGTCAGGCCACGACGACGGCACGAGGTGTACTACAACAAGCGGCCGACCCAAGCCGGCAGTTCTCTGAGAGGAGGATGCTCTGATGCTCGACGGCGATTACTATGGCATGCAGTGGCGGCAGCAGCCTGCACGGGACCAAGCAGAGGACGAGTCTGGAGATCAGCCTTTGCCGGAAGACCACCACCATGGAAATGCTGCCCACGTCCGCGAAACAAGCCCGAGTGTTCGTTCTGGGGTCCAGCGGGGTGCCAGCCGGGCGGTTTGGACTAAAAAGCTTCCAGCTGCAGATCGAGGTGCGGCCAATGCGTGCCGGATCCGGAGATGGTAACACGAGAAGGAGGAGGAACTTTCGGAGGTGACGTTGAAACTGATAAAAAGGTAAGATGGCGATGGTTTTGAAAATTCCGGCGAGCATATCATTTAGAAGCTCGCCGGTCAATCGTAGGTATGCTGAAATTGTAATTTTACGAAAATTATTAACAATTTTCACGATTTTTCTACATATTGTTATATGGTATATTATTACTCATAATAAGTCGTAACACTCTTAGTTCATAAATACTGTATGCTTATAACTTACGTGATAATTAATATGTTGTTATGTTGTACGTGGGTTAGGCTGATCTATAAGGGCCGGCTTTTGCTGTGATGTATAAATGTTTTGCGCTTCTCTTGAAACTGTCACGTCTCTTCTTACCCCATTCAGTTTCACCGTCACTCCGTTTGTTCCTCCTCAGCTTCGACTCTGTTGTCACCATCTCCCGGTCCCGACACATGCAACTCTGGCACGCGCACCTCGACATCTGCAGCAGGCTTTCTAGTCCCGTTCGCCCGGCCGCTTGCCCACCCCGACCACAGCAGAACGAACACCGTCCTCGCTCACGGGCGGGCAGTTTCCCGGACGCGGGCAGCATTTCCATGACATTATGCCTTCGGTGGTCTTCCAGCGGCGGCTGATCTCCAAACTCGTCCTCGCTAATCCCGATCCTCTTCTATGGCTGCTTCAAGTGCCACCGCTGCACGCCATAGTTTTTTTTATCCATCTCCGCCGTCGAACTCGCATCCTCCTCCTCCACCACCGGCCGTTCGGCCACATATTACGTTGTAGTACACCAATACCCTATAAGCCGTCGTCGCGGCCCAACGAGAACGTGGCCCAGTCACCGCAGAGGAGGCCGACCACATTCCTTCGGGATCAGCCTCGTGGTGTACAGGTCCGATAGTCCACCGCTAGTCCTCTCCTTGTCCTCGGTGCAATATGTCTCATTATATTGTATGGGCGCCATTCCAGTTAGGCGCCACTCCATTTCCTGGACACTCCCCGATGTTTCTATCTGATTCAACCAGTGTTTCTCTCTAAGTTCGTTCGGTATGGGTTTGATTGGACGCCTGTGCCGTGTACATTATTAATTTGGAAAACTTAAATTTAAATAAACAAATCTTGTTACTATGGGCCAAGATATTATTTATAACATAATGGCATTATATTTAATATATTATTTCGTTTTTAGCATTTAAAACGGAAAAGTTGCTTATTCAATTATAGCCAGATACCTATTATATAGTTGTGTATGTACTATGTATGCGATATAAATGCTATACCTACCTAATAAGTTATAAGTTTTAGAATTAATATGATAATAAACAACGGATATATATTATAGACTTAAGCTCGACTATGGAGGCTGGAATAGTGGAGTGGCGATGCACTATCAAAAGTTACGCATAGCCTCCTTCCCTCCTAAATGAATTATTCTCTGAACTCACATGATATTATTTAAGTAAAATTAATAAATAAAAAATGTATACTAAGTAAGAACACACATTGTCAAGTCATCATGTTTAATTTTAATAAATGTAATTAATACAATAAAAGTTATTTGTATTATAAGTTTTAATTATGTTTCTCTAACTAAAGAGAAACACAACATTAATGTATAAATTCAGTTGTATAATAAATTTAAAAAAAAAATGTAATTATCTTTAATCTTTATTGTGTTGATTATTAATTATTATGTATAATGTATTAATATTATTATTATGTATTCATTAATTATATTTAATTTTTATTGTTTTCATTTTAAGTGAGAGGGAAACTGTAATGTATGTACCATATTGCAGATTATAACATAACCTCAAAAGTCAAAATGTCAATGAAAATTCATTTGTATCTAAACCATCGTGTTGTGCACTTTTCTGCGTTTTTCCCAAAACAGTACATCCCGCCTACTATGCAAGCAAACCAACGTCATTTTGTTGTTAAAAATTTATAAAATGTTCAACTTTTATATCTAAAGATTGAAAATTTAAATCAAGGTTCCACGTAAATAGGTTATAATATATAAATTACTTTGTTCACTATTATATCATTAAATATACTTAATAATATCATAGGCTAACCGACCAGTCTTCGCTCAGAATCGTTTTTCATATACAATGGTATTATATTATTATTGAATTCAAATTTAACACCATCCATTACAGTGACCCTCTTGTAACCTACTGAACAGCAGAGTGACACCCACTTACTCACCATTTTTTTTTTAAATTATAAAAAGTATTAGTTTTATTTTTCAGAAACGCCAATAACCCTGGTGTTGAGGCGTATTTATAAAAAAAAACAAAAAAAAAATGAGGAATTAAACTTACCTAATTATTATATTAAGATATTGTTACACTCAGAACGTGCTTTTTTTAAACTTACAAAAGTATGTAGTTAGAATGTAGTTATATTATTATGACCGCAGTTATCCATGGATTTCTAAACAGTTAAAGTATAAAAGTTTTAGTATGTTATGTATATACAAATAAAGATTACCTACTTATTTATAATATAGGTATAATGACCTCAAGGCCGGAGATTACAGCCGGAAAAAAAACTACAAAAATTGTATAATATACCTACTTATTACCCATTAATTTAGAACCCGGATTTATATGCATTTAAAAAGTGTCAAATGTGATGCAAATATGCAAGGGAAAAGTAGCTAAATACGCAACTATATGCCATATGTTATACATTATAAAATAAGATTTTAAAAAAAAAAAAAACAGATTTTTACACCAAGGAAAGTAGGTATACCTACTAGATATTCTTTCAGAAACAAAAGAATATTTAAATAGTTAAACATTTAATACTTTAAAAACCAAAATGCAATGGTTTACAATCTTAATTTTTTCATATTTTAGATTGATTGAAATACAATGTCTAAAATTCAGAAAACTTACAAAAAGAATCAAAATAAAAAAAATAAAATCATCCATAAATATTTTAAGTTATAAAAAAAAATTGTAAAATCGAGTTACTGCCTTATTCGTCGAAGTAACATCGTAGTATGCCGAAATGCGGGTGTATGTGATTTATTTTTGTTAATATAATATTATCTATACGTGGTCCGATCTCACGAAGTGTTGCAAAAATGACAATATTAAAATATTTTAACAATAGTCTTGTATAGGATACCTTGTCAACGATTTTTTTCTCTTTTAAAATTACTAAAATATAATTATCTTAAATTAAAATAGGTAATTTCTTAAAAACCTATTAAATATGCAAGTTATATGCATTTATGGACCAATATGCAATAATTCTCAAAATATGCAACATAAAATTTGGTGTTTAAAATCATAAAACCTGGAAAACTCGCAATAAAGCAACTTGTGCTCTCTCTCTTCTATAGACTATCACTATATAGTTCATAACCTGCAGCGTTGAGCCTTGAGCGAGATTTGTATGCATGCATTGTAGGCCTATAGCATTTCCCATTTGGCGATCGGCTATAATATATCACCTATTTACCTATAATTATTTCATATTTGTTATATATACAGTGTAAATGTGTAATATCGGTTGAATAAGATATTCGTGCAATTAAATTCAAAGCAATTGTACCAAGTGTATTGACGTATTGTGTAAGTACACGATAATCATAGGCGTGCGCACGGGGGTGCCCCCCCCCTGCGGCCCTTGGCTTTTTCTTTAATAAATACATAGATATATATGCTATACTAAATAGCGAACATTTTACATTTTACATGAAAGAAAGTGAAGCCAGTTTTAATCTCATAGTACAGATATCTGTGAATAAATGTAATAAAGTTATTAATTAATCAGTTATCATCGACCAAATGATTTATTATTATCACAGAATACTCCGTACTATATTAGCTAGTGGACTATTTTTTTATCATTGTGTATCTATCAACTAGGTACTTTATTCATATATTGACGTTATTTCACGGTTGGAACTTGTAGATAATATTATATACCTACCTACCACATAGATCAGTTAATAGTAATTACAAATAACCAATATTTTAGACCTAAAAAAACAGAATATTCTTATTACCTACATTAAACTTTTACATATTATACCTAACTAGTAAATATTAAATAAAATACTGCAGTGGCGAATTCTACAGACATGCTCAGCATGTGCCGCATGCATAACAATAAAAACGCAATTAATAAAAATACAAAAATTATTTTTGTCATCAATAATATAATGTTACGTATTTAAAAAATTCATAATGTATAACAAAAATATCATCTATTTCTGGTATACTTATCGGTATTGTAACATTTACTGACAGAGCATGCGATAGCTGTGTGCGCAAACTAACGACGCTTACCTATTATCGCTGTGAAATATCGGTTATTCCGAGACCTTTAGCCGCGATACCAACTACCCAAGGCATGCTCAGTCGGTTGCGCTTCGTCAATGAATTTGGTAATATAATCAAAATTAAAGTAATATAGTAATTAAAAGGTATTAATTAAATTAAAGTTTTATCTATAAATTAAATAGAACTATAATACATTATGATAAATGAGCATGCCCATAAATCGGAGTCAGCATTCGCGACTGAAATACTGTTATAATAAGTGAAAAGAAGATCATACAGCAGAAGGATAATCATTAAGGTCATTAAAGTTCACACTTTATTTAAAAGTTGAATTTTGTTTGGAGTGACCCATAAAATGGGGTGTCTTTGGACATGTACCTATTAGATTTCATTAAAAACCGATGTTATAATTACAATGGTTGACTTCGGGTATATAGATATTTAAAAAAATGTAATAAATTGAAATGAAAAAAACCCCATACATTAATCGCAAATACAACAAAATTTATTTAATATTCTAAAAAAATAATTCTTTACTTTTCTATAAATATGTCAACTTAAAATTTATTTTTACTTTTCTGTTTTTACTTATTGTTTTGTCATTTTTTTATAACTAACACCACCAACGACATTTTAAATTTCATTAGAATTAATGATTATAATTCTTATATAGGTACGGACGACCTCTTCCATTGTTGACATATGATCTGATTACTAACAAAAAAGACTATTTTTTGTCTGAAAAAAAGAAGAAGACTTAGACTGCTTTGAACTCTGATTTTGAGTTTTATTTCAAATAATATTGTAAAATATTTTGTAATAAATAGTATAAAATTGTCTTATTTTTTTTTATTATTTATTTTTTATTTACAATCTGTTACATAAAATTGAACAATAAGTAAAATAGATAAATGAATAGGAAGTGGCTTGAAGTAAGGACAGATTTAAGAAGCCTTCCAGTGAAGACACTTAGTCAGACATTATTATTATAAATATTGAGATTCAAATATTGAAACGTAGTTCGATTCGGTTTGCAGCATATATAATTTTACACAAAAACAAAATATACATTATTTTATTGCTATTTTATAGAAAACGAATACAAATAATTGACTTTGACACTTTTATATTTATACTTCGAAATAGTATACTATAATATTATACTCAGTAGTTCTCACTACTCTTAGTTCTTAAATCATACATATGGTATCAACGGTGTATACATACCTAACTTTGATATATGTGGTGTAATGAAAACTGTTTTCATGAAAAATCATTTTAAGTGCGATACTCATAATTATTAAAAATACGTACCTTCGCAACCTCAATAGTCAATATTCATACCCCCAATGCTGCATTTGTTATAAACGACTTGCAAACGAACAACTTAGCATATTTGCTTTTGATCGTATCAATTTTGTGTTTAAAGCATTGTCGCCAATAGGAGAGGGGGAGGGTTGCACAAAGGACATGTGCCCCCCATGTTTAAAATGTGCAGCCCCAAAAAATAAAAGCCTTTTTCTATTATATTTTGATAATTTTGAATTAAAAATTATCAATAAATACAAAAATGTTGTACTATAATATAGGTACCTATACTGAAAATATAGTAAGGAAAAGTTATCGACTTGATCTGATTTTACAAAAAAAAATAGATAATATTTATTAAAAATAAAATATATCAAAATCTCAAAATGACTATTGAATATATAAGGTTATTTATTTAACATGATTATATAGATATACCTATTTTCTTATTATTTGTATTATTTGCACACATATTATATTTTTACTTATTTAATTAATGGTTTTTTTGTAATTACATATGTACATAATAATATGTGTATGAAAATAGTACTTAATAGTATAACAACTGACATTAGACAATGGTATAATGACAAGAAAGTAGGTATTTTATTTTACTTTTAAGTTAACTGCCACAGAATACTAACATAGATACGTAGATAGGTATAATTTTCAAAGCTGGAATATATTATTCCACACTGATTGATTATTATTACAACGATTGAACGATTATTGCAGACACATAATAAAAAAAAACACAGTGATATCTAGTACAGTAGCACATAGGTATTATAATTCATTGTGGGCATTAATATTAGTATAGGTAACTAATAAGTAATAACAATTATCGTCAAAAATTTATTTTTCTAGACAATTTTAGTGACACACACACACACACACACACACACACACACACACACACACACACACACACACACATTGTACTATATTTTCACGAGTATCGATTATAAAAAATCACCGAAAAAAATTATTAAAATTATGACGTGTACCTAGGTACCTACTGCTATATTTTTATATTGAAATAATTTTTGTTAAAATGTACAACTATTGTCTGCACATAGTACTTACTATAATAATGTACACGAAGTCAATTATAGGTGTCTATAGCTGCGGTTCCTGTGTGACGTTCTAATTTTTGTAAATTTTATGAAACTATGATAAACCAGCTATATTATATACTAATATATTAAAATAAATTGGTTTGTACACTTTTAATTATTAAAATATTAAAATGTTTTAATATTAGGTATGGTAAAATATGTCAGTAGATTTTAAATAATATAATATGATCAAAATAGCTATACATTTCAAATACAAACAAGGGGTTCAATGGAAAAAATCTAATAATTAGATACACAATTATTGATAATGTACAATTAATTTGATTAAAAATTTCTAATCCTCACTCATCACAATATTATTCTTTATTAATTTACATTATTATCACTAATACGATTAATTTATTCAATAATATCAATATAGCTGCATAACACGATATTTTAAATATAATTAAGATAATACCCTAATAATTTTAATTATATAAGGGCAGTGATTAAAAAAAGTGGGTAAGTAGATGTCGCTCTGTTGTTCAGTAGGTAACAAGTGGGTCCCTGTATACTGCTGTACTTTCGGTGGTAGATGCTTGTTTATCGTCCCTTCGGTCCTCGGACAGGATAGTGTAATTTTACTGTATTCGATTTGAATGCAATGATTGCATTCTATAAAAAACGATTCTGAGCGGACGAGGGAATCTTTTTTATTTAATTTTATTCGTTTCTATGGTGATAAACAAAGCGTTAGAAGAACAGTTTAAGAACGATTTATATAAACAGGTAGGTTTATATATTAATATATAAATATATATTATATATAAATATATATTAATTATATATTAATTATATATATTAACTAGCCGACCCGTCACAGCTTCGCCCGTGATTGGTTGTTAATTTGGCTTTTGGACGATGATATGTGTAATTTTTTATTCAAATTTTATCGTTTAATATATAAAAGTAAGTGGCGGTTTCTATTATCCTTATGATCTCGAAAACTACCCGACCGA
>NC_042494.1:144717819-144738154 GCF_005508785.2 Acyrthosiphon pisum
TTTTTTTTTTATTTGTAAAAATTATATAATAATCTGTATCATTTTAATGCTTGAGGATATACGATGTTCTTTGTTTTTCCATTCGGACAATAAATGTAGAGATTTTTCGGGTCACCGCCTCTTGAACATGCCACATATAATTGTCCATGAGAGAAGCACATAGGATCAAGTAGAAGTCCCGTACATTTCAATGATTGACCTTGAGATTTATTTATGGTGAAGGTGAATGCAAGTTTTATCGGTCGGGTAGTTTTCGAGATCATAAGGATAATAGAAACCGCCACTTATTTTTATATATATAGATAAACGGACAGTTTCCATAGAAACATAATAATTATAAAATATACATTCAAATATTTACATGCAGTCGTCTCGACCTGGTGACCGAGAAAGACATCGAGTGGGTTTTTCATGTCGGTTCTGACCTTCCTCAGATGTAGCTGAATATCTATGTTGAATTTCAAGTCAATCGGTCGGGTAGTTTTCGAGATCATAAGGATAATAGAAACCGCCACTTACTTTTATATATATAGATAAATTTCAATCTTTGTTTTTCCATTCGGACAATAAATGTAGAGATTTTTCGGGTCACCGCCTCTTGAACATACATATAATTGTCCATGAGAGAAGCACATAGGATCAAGTAGAAGTCCCGTACATTTCAATGATTGACCTTGAGATTTATTTATGGTGAAGGTGAATGCAAGTTTTACCGGGAACTGTAATCGCTCAAATCCAAACGGCACATCACTGGGTTTAATAGGTATTCTTGGTATATATACGACTTCACCTTTTCCACATCCGGTTAATATTGTAGCTTCTATTACATTATTTTTCAAAGATTTTACACTTAAACGGGTTCCATTGCATAATTTAGGTGGATTAATATTTCTTAAAATCATGATAGGTGCTCCAATTTTTAAAGTTAATATATGAGGAGGTAAACCTGGTATTGTCAAAGAATTTAAAAACTCCATTGGATAGTGTATTGAATCTTCGGGATTGCATACGGTATCAATTGATTTATATATTTTACTTTCTAATAATAATTAGAACAATTATAATTTACATTTGAATACTCTCGCCACTAAATCATGTCTATCTCTTGCTTGCTGATGGGGTAACAAGTTATCTGTTATTTCAGGCCATTGAGCGTTACAAGTAAATATCATAAATAAGCAAGGTTTTCCTTTTGTTTGCGCTATACAAAGAGCGTCTTGTGTGTACTCATGCATATGTCTAGGACTGCCTATAAAACTTGCAGGTAAAATTTATTTTTGTCCTATATCTTCAAGGTCTCCATCATTTTCAAATGCGTCTTTTAGATGAATATATTGATCAACCTTGAGTTTTGTTATATATAATTATAATAATTCTTTTGCATATCAGGAAATACATGAGTTTTTAAAGATTCAATTGATTTTACAATATTGCAAAAATTTGATGGAAATTCCACAGTACCATCCGAATCTTCCAATGGAGACTGTCTTCACCGAATCGAATACAAAATACATCACTCCCGACAGAAATCTTACGTGAAACATCATACAACGTCACAGATTTAAATACATATATCAATAAAAATAAATCGCAGCTAATCGATGATCAAAAAGAGGCATTAGCTGTCTCAAAAAGAGACATCGAGTGGGTTTTTCATGTCGGTTCTGACCTTCCTCAGATGTAGCTGAATATCTATGTTGAATTTCAAGTCAATCGGTCGGGTAGTTTTCGAGATCATAAGGATAATAGAAACCGCCACTTACTTTTATATATATAGATTTATAATTAGAAAATATCATAAAAATGAAAAATAAAAAATAAAAAGCTCAAAAGTTGCTCAAACGTTTTGAAATTACCATGTTTAGGTAAGGCTAATATAAGTAAACAACCTAAATTTCAAGTTATTACGAATGTTTTTAACCGAATTACAACAAAAAACTCCCAAAATTAAAATGTCTATAAATAGCTCAAAAATGGCTAAAATTTCCGAACTTTAAACCGTAAGGAACAAAATCCAAAATACAACACAAAAGGTCTCTTATGATTTTTCATTTGAAGCAATATTTCTGGTAGAAAACGTCATGCGTAATTATTTAATATTATAAAATCGTGAAACCGTACATTTTTTCTCCTTTAACCGCTTTTATTTCGAGTACCGTTTCGAAAATCGAAAAATGACCTCTTTAAAGTACCAGCTCAGGAACATTACCTTTCAGAAAAGATGCTACACTTGATACTTTTGATCAAGTTTAGGGGAAGAAAAAGTGTTTACAGAATAAAAAATAAATAAACATCATTGTAAAACCAAGAAACCGGAGAAAAATGATGATCATAAACACGAACCTGTCAGGGACCAAGTACTACAACGACAATGTTTTAACGCCGTTGCCAAACGCAAAGCAACTGAGGATATCTACACTTGGCCAAATAAAATTTTTTGTAGTGCAGTAAATATTGTACCCGACGCACACGATCTACAATTAAGTGATATTCGGTATGTTAAGAGTTAATATGTACAACGCCAGAAGCAAGTCAATGCCTGTGATTCCGAAATCGATCGACGAAGTACATGAGGTATTAGAAAGTATAGAAATAATACAAATACAAATACAAATTTTTTTATTAATTAATGATAAACAAGAAAAAATAACCATTTTTAGCTGTGATACAAATTTAAAAACGCTTTGCACATCAAAGTATATATATTTATTTATTTATTTTTATTTATTCTTCAAGAAGATAATGGGCCCCACTTAACATGTCCATGTGGGGGCCCATGAGTTCACAATTTGAAATATAAATATATTAAATAGTTCTTATAAATCAAATATTTACAATTTGTAATACTTATACATTTCTCACATACCTAACTATAATATTAATAAATATAAGTAATATATATTTTTTTCTCTTTGTTTATATAATATAGTATTATGTAAAACATTGTGTAGTTAAATAATACAATATAATATGTTAATTTAAAACTAAAATTAACAATAATTTCTAAAGTCGTACAACTATGATAAATAATGCAATAATCCTATACGTTTGTTATGAGTCTGTCTATATCTGTCTATATCTATATATGTCTGTATAAATGCTTTTTTTTCGTAATATTTACATTTTTTCGGTCAATCTGTTCTAAATTGACATTAAAATATTAAACATATTTGTATAAACTATGACTTGTATAGTTTCATGGAAACTATTCTATTTTTACTCAGGTATTTAACGTGTATTATTGACTTTTATACTATTGAAGTCGAGATTAAACAGTTATCAATAAAAACAAGAGATTTCAAATGATGTGTATCATTTCAAAAATATTAATTGGCGAAAAAAAGAAGGTAGGCTTGGATATACCAGAAGATTTAACCAGTAGTGACATGACGTAGGTATTTCAAGTTTGTCCTTATAACCTTGTCAGATGTAGAACGCTCCTTTTCTTTATATAAAACTTTGTTGGGATTTACCAAACAGGAGGTCTTTCAAGTTTGAAAATCTAAAGAAATTATTGATTGTACAATACAATAACTACTTTAAAGGTAAAATATATAATTTTAAGTAGAACCATAATCTATTCTAAGCATATTTATTTTATAAATCTTGTATACGACGAAGATCAAGGCTAGTCTAGCCAAAAAAGTCATATACCTACTCATATCAGTCATATCAATAAATAACAATACTAATATTTAAACTAAAACTAATAAAAAATGATAGTGAAAAAAATAAAAATAGAAGTTACATTTTTGTGGTTTTTTTTCATATTTTTGAAAAATTAGAGCATATTTTGTCAGTTTTTAGAGCATATTTAATAGTTTTTAAGTGCATTAAATTCATAGCCTTGAATATTATATATATATAATATATATATGTCGATGGAACTTTCTCATATTGTGCCAAGTTTTTTAAACAGATGTTTACAATACATGTTCATATAATTTATTCGCGGTCATTTCATACCGCTTGTTTTTTGTTTATTAGCCGGAAAAACTACAGATATATATATATTTCTTGTTTAAAACACGTCTGTGAAAAATGTATAGGGCTGTATATTGTGATTTTAAACCAATAGCCATGGCTATTAGTATATAATGCATTATCAGCGATTTTGAAAAAGCCATCCATCGCGCTTGTAATTTTATTTGGCAAAAAATTAAAATATATGGATGCCGATTCCACATAACACAAGCTTGGTATAGGAATATACAAAAAAAAAGGATTGAGTGTATACTACAAAACAAAAGATTCGGAAATAAGCAAATGGTTGATTAATTATTATGGACTAATTAGTGCTCTTATAGAGCCGGAAAATGTTTCACAGTTTTTTACATCAACCCTTATGGAATCGAAACCTGATGATAATCGAGTACCTAACTAAATTTGCAGATTATTTATTCGATACCTACATAGGAGAAGATGCTATTTTTCCACCTGATGTGTGGGCTTGCTACGTTTTTAACACCTAATTAGGTGCATGTAAATCATTGCATGCGCATTTTAATGCAAGTTTCAATTCAACTCACCCCAATATATATTTTGTAATTACAAAATTGAAAGAAGTACAAACAGAAACGTACATTAAAATCAATAACCTAAATGCACCATTTCAGTTTCAAAACACAAAAACCAAAAAAAAAAAAAGAATTAGAAAAAACACTTACAAAATATAAAAATAAGGAAATATCGGTGAATGAATAAGTCAAACACATGGCTTTTTACTTCAAAAAATAAATTTATATTATAACCTATTATTAGTTATTCCACTACAGTTTTACTTATATTTTTACACATTTTACATTATTACATTTTACTTATATTTTTTAAAACATATGAAACATATTACTTAATTTTTTATACATACAATTTTACATTTATATAACGCATTTCATACTATGAATAATAATATGAAAATGAAAATAATTTTTGGAGGATAGTGAGAGTCACCTCCTCGTGGTGTCCTCTGGGATAATGCTAAATGGTTCTCAAAAATATTATAAATACATTCGTATATATTTATTCGGGTCGAGTTTACACGTCAATCATTTTTACCAGAAAAAAACCCGGCCCGAATTTATACAATAAACCTTTTGAATATTTTTTTTCCACGAGCCGAGTTTACAATCGCCCGTGGCGTGCTCAGATGGGGAGGTTAGGGATTATATCCCCTCCCCCATTGTCTTTTTTTTGCCGACTAACAGAAAACCATTTATTAGTTATAACAGCTGTTTAGTGTCATTAATTTTTATTAATTATTAACATACGAGGCTCCTAATATATTCTTATAATGGGAGTTGAAAAAATATTAAAAATACAGTCAAAATTGTTTTTTATAAGCATTTAGTTCGAATTTTGACAAATTACGTAAAAATCACGAAAATGTGCAAATTATTTTGAGTTAGAAATTCATGAAAAATTTTATTTTTAAATCTAACTATATACCTAAGATTTGATAATTTAATACAAAATTCCTCATAAGTTTGTTTACCTTAATCAAAAAAAAATGTTGTCCCCCTATTTAAAATTCCTGGGCACGCCACTGTAACCACATACCTAAATAATATTTTTAAAAAAGATTCGTTTCCAAGTTTGTGGTATGGTTTTTTTTATCGATATTCAATACTGTAGCGCCATCTAGTGTAGCGACATAACAAACACTATGCGAAAAAACATGATTTTTTTTATTGCAGCACACGTATTTTTTATACCTTTTAGACCAATAACCGGTGGTAAATTACACATACTTCCGATTTTAATTTATAATACACGTATCAACTCTTTGACAAAATATCTAGACTTTTCAGGAAGTCGATTTTCAATTTTAAAAGGCCTTAAAATTAAGATTTGTTTTTCAAAATCCCATTAAATAATTGCTTTACGTTTTAATTTATTTTGGTCACATCTGATTTTAAATCAAAAAAATGATTCCCAAAAAGCATAATCTAGAAGCTTGTATCTAAATACAGCAATTTTTCAAAATTACAATCAAACATCAGGAAGTACCTATGTTTGATTTACTACCGCTTTTAGTATTTTTCGTAGATATGCAAAAATTTTAATTTTTCGCGATGTATTAGCATGTGTGTGCGCGTGGGAGAGTTGCATCCGGCGGCAGTCACCAGGCGCGGCTTATAGTGATTATCGGAAACACTGTTCGTTTACTACACACACAGACATGGCCCAAATGTCATGTGAATTGCCTAAATATTACTCCTTAAAGCAAGAGACGCTGGAGCCCCTCACTTCCATAATATATTTATTTTAACGTGCAGTTACTTAAAAATAGTAACAATTATACATAGTGAAATAATGAATGATATAATATTTGTGAATAATATATGAATGTGACGCACTTATGGTGTGATTACATAATATAGTTTATAGTATAAACATCAGACGGAGTTCATCTATCTATAAAGTCAGATTTGCAGTTTATTTTTTTCTTATTTATTGCGAGGACCCAAGCATATCTTCAAAAAATAAATCTCAATGGAAATATCGAATGTGTAAAAAATATATTTACGTCGACAAAATCTCTGGTCTTATCAACAGTCTAAAGACTAACACATTGCACAATGTGATGTACGTTTTATGTTGGAGAAGTTAACAAAATATGTGAAAATGTATTAAGTAGGTACCAGTAAGTGATCTGTGTTATATTGTATACCTATCAATGCAGGCATGTGGCATGTGTATGCGCAAAATATAAAATATTTTATACCAATAATTTTAAAGTTTTGAAAATTACAATAATAAAAAAATGGGCAAGTGTGTGTAGCTCTGCTATGCAGTAGGTTACAAGTGAGCCACTTTAATGGATGGTGTTAGATTTGAATTTAATGATATAATATCATTGTATACGAAAAACGATTCTGAGGGAAGACGGTCATTCAGTCTATGATATTATATTACTAAGTATATTTGATGATATTATTTTGAATAAAGTCATTTATATAGCTATTTTATCTCGTTTTAAATTTTCAATCTTTAGCCATAAAAGTTGAACATTTTATAAATTTTTAACTACAAAATCGTTTTAAAATTTACAATTTGGTACATTTTGTTAAAATTCGAACTTAACATGCTTATAAAAATGCTATTGTAACAATATATCAGGAGCCTTGTATTACATTTTCACACTTTTTGATCCAAAAAATACAATTTTATTGATATCTATAAAAAAAAAACTATAAAAAAAATTGGAAACTGAAAATGTCCGTAAACAGTTAAAAACAAATCAAAATATTTTGAAAATGTTATCGTGTAAGAATAATTTAACATTCAGTGAAAATGTCATATATCTACGGTTATTTGTTTTAGAGTTACACCAAAAACCAAAATACCAAAACCGATTTTGCGCGATAAAAATTACCGTTTCTTCCTTAATTTTTTTTTTAATTTTTCTCTGCACTTTTGAAAACTACTGGGAATGCCCAACTGGCAACTAGATTCACTTTCCTATCGAATAAGATATTGTTGAAGAAAGTCGAAGCATTATTGCTGTCCCAAACGGTGATGACGGACGCAAAAAAATAATAATAAAAAATAAAATAAAAACCATCATATAAATAAATACATATTTTATCGCTCTGCTCAGAATCTAAAATTTTACAATTATACTATATTAACACTTATAATAGCTGTATGGGTTTCTAATTTAAATGTCTAATGTAATATATTTATTATTTAATATAGTGTGTTTTCTATAATAACTCACCAAATCGAAATTGAAACTCCACAAAAGTCGTGGGTGACATGGCCGTACGTCGTCGTCCGAGACTTTTACCCGTGGACGATAAAAATCGTAATCAACGGTTCATCGTAATTATTGCCGCATCATTCAAAAATACAATCGACGAACAATATCTTTGTTATTATCGGCGTTATAATAAATAATACCTATAGACTATAATTACGCGGAGCTGTTGTTCCATTCGTTCCAACTACTTTTTGGCTACTACGGCACACCGACTGTTTTATTGCATTAAAAAAAAGAAACCTGTAATATTATAATCGTGTCGTCCGGCGAACACTTGCGATTTTTAAATACAATTTTAAGATCCGTCGTCTGATTATTAAATAAACTGCAGCAATATTATAATAATTAATCAAAAGCGACGTCACGGTCGTCGTCGATGCCATAATCGTCTGATCGTCGTGATCACTGCAGTACCCCATGCATGGTGTCGAGAGAGTGCAGCTGGAATTAAAATGTACCTTTTGGGCTAAAATGATAGTGGGTTTAGGGGAAGGGAATACCAACAACCTTGAATACGTATGGTATTGGAGATGCGCACATTAAATTCGCCAATAAAAAAAAGTTAAACACGACTATTTGGGGCTGCACATAAATATAACCATATTAATATGTAATAATTATAATAATGTAGGTAATAGGCGTATTGTGTAGGCACGTCGTCGACCGATTGAAATAATAAAATGGTTTTCCGAGGGGCGACTAAAACGTGATGGTCGTGATGGGTATAGTACCTATATACTACATTATTATTCTTGTTTATTTTAATATGTGTATAATATTATAATATAGGTACCGGGTACGTCTACATTAACCGGTATTCATTCGGTAATAATACTATATTATATTATTATGTAGGTACGACTCAAACATTTATTATAGGTCAAACTCGTCACATTCCCAATCGCATTGGCTGTACGACTCGTTTAACGATTCACATATAATTCCCATTGCTCACAAATATTACCTATATTGTTATAAATAATAATTGCATTTATTATTATCGGGGTAGACGTGCGTAAGATTTATATTATATGCACTGCAGTTAGGGACGATCTTTGGACAGAGATGGTAGTCGACTTTGAGAAGTATCGAATATGCATTTATATATACCTATAATTAATATATAATATTTTGTATTTCGACTTTTAATATTATAATAATAGTATATTTATTAATAAGTCTTGATATTTTAAATATTAAATTTACAAGGTCATATTAACATTAATTTTCAATATATAAATTATATTAAACAATTATAAAGATATATAACAAACATTTTAGCAACATTTTTAACATCATTTTGGGACAGTTAAAGATGATATACGTGGAATGTGTTGAGCGGGAGAATCATTAAATGAAAGCTATATTAATAAGAAAGAATAACAAGAATAACAAGTATTCATATAAATATTAAAATATTTAATAAATATGTAAATATAAGTATTAGTAGGTATATAATATATTTTACAGGTATATTGTTATTACACATAAAAGATAAACGATTTTATTCAGATGTGCAATCCGCGATGCTCATGTGATTTTATAATAAAAAGTGTAGAATGTGTTGTGGAAAGGTGGGCTTAATTAGGTGGTAAATACATTGTAAGCAGATGTGGTAGTCTATAGTTTATATGGGTAGTCAGGACTAAGTACTAAGCCCGTATTTGTATGTGTAATTCGCCACTCTATATTACGTATAATATGAAATTAGTTTTGGGTACCGGGTACCTATTATAGTTCCAAATATATTATTATAATAAATTATTAAAACAAAATCGAAGCGGCGTGGTAAGGTGTAACGAATAATGTGTAAATTAACAATTAACAAATGACAATTTATGATTTATTTAAATATAATAACATAAATATTGTAATATATAACGTATACATTTTCAATTTAATAAAAAAAAAATAGGAAAAAAACTGCAAAAATTTATAGGTTCCACCGAGATTTGAACTCGGATCGCTGGATTCAAAGTCCAGAGTGCTAACCATTACACCATGGAACCGAGATGAGTGAGTCAGGATTACAATGTTATTTAAGTCTACTTTCATTTTTACTATTACAGTATCATAATATTATAATTTAAACCTACCTATAATCTTATATTTTGTGTATTGTAAATAAATAATAATAATCTATACTACCGTATAGCTAACTTAATCGATCAACGATCCGTGTCTATGCAGCGTGCGTAGCTATAGAAATACATTTTTATAAAATCATACCATTGAATCAATGATTATAGGTACCTTGTGGCTATTGTGCCTACATTTAACATTGTATTATTTTATCTACATTCAACATATTATATAAACATAATACTATAATTGCATTGAGTATATAATATTATATATTGTATAAATATATATTAATACTAGCTGATCCCGTGCACTTCGTTTCCCGTTAAATGTAGATACCAACTCTATATGACTCAAACTTTGTTAAATTCGTTATATAATATTCGGTGTATATGGTAATTTATCTTAACTCTTCTGTTTCCCGGGATAAAAATTCTGATTCGCAGTAGTGTATTATCAGGTAGGCATCTACTTGCGGTAGATCGCGGACCCGTGCTGTTTGTACGTAACTTTATAATTTAACTCTAAACTCTTAAGTACCTATCAAAGTTATACCAAGTATATCAATTAACTCCTCCTAAACGGCTGGACTAATTGTGAATGCCGAGTCTGCCTCTATTTCCTCCTCATCCACGAATTGAATGAATACACTGATTTCACAGCAACCAATAATTATTATTATTTATTATATAATAGCTTTAAAACCCATGGTGACCATTTATAAACAAAAATTTCCACCGTAAATCTCTAGATCCCCGTTTGAGCACATACCCTGGTTGGACCTAGGGGGGTGATTTGTAGCCTATGTGTTATTCTGATGTATAAGCTATATTATTGTTAAGTTTCATTAAAATCCATTCAGTAGTTTTTACGTGAAAGAGTAACAAACATACTTACAAACTTTCGCATTTATAATATTAGTAGGATAATATAGGTACCTAATCAATAGTAATAGGTAAATAGGGGCTTTCAACCTTTGTGTGTGTGTGTATTGTTCAAATTTGTTCATTTGATTATTATGAATAACCGATCATAGCGCTTGGTCATTTTCTGGGTCGATAGACTAATATTGCGTTTGATAATTTTCAATGATATACCAATAATTGTTGCGCTAGGTAACAGTCTAATCTAATGGTATTTATTTCATTCAATTGTAATATTGTATAGAACAATAACGTACAATAATTGTCAATTATACAGTTATATACAATGAACATGAAGGCAAATTATAAATATTTCTAATCTAATATAGATGTACATAAATATTTAATTACAATTAAATACATCAATATTTCTATATTACAGTAAGTATATTTTTATAAAAATGTGCATTAATAAAAATTAAATATTTTATATTATTTTACATTTAACTATAGAATATTGGCCTGAAAAATAATCATTTTGTGGATATAATATGTTGACGGTAAAAATGAGAAGCCCAATAATTATTGGTAAATTGACCATAACATATAAACGGCGCAATATTTATGGTATACACGATACACCGTATACTACCTAAATTACAAATTTTATTTTAGGCTGTGGCACAACTGGAATCTGGATCATGCCCATAACGTATAATATTATAATTTCAACATTTAATATTATTTTAATCAATGATAATATTATATTAATATTTACGGGCGTTGTAAAAAGGCACATTGACAGACGGCAATATTTCCTTTAGATACCATTGCTTTTATAGTATTATTGCTTACCTACTCACAATTTAAGTTTACGTTTTCATTTCACCTGCAATATGTATCAATGTAAAATACCAATATTAAATGTACATAATTTAAATAACAAATCTATAATATTGTATTCTGTTTTACTATAACTTAGCTATAAAACAACGTGCAAGTTCGACAATGGCAAATTGTTTATTAAGTAATATAGGTACTATACGTCCAGTCCTGTAAAGAATACTTTTAAAAAGTACTTGAGTAAATACTCGAATAAATTTTTTTTTAAGTATTTAAGATACTACTCTAATACTTTAATTGTATAGTATTTCAAATACTACTCAAATACTTTTCAAATACTTTTGGTTTTTAAAGTGGGTTTCTAATCATCGTAATATAAACTCATAGGTAGTAGGTTATCTAATAGTTTAAAGGGAATATTGATATTCAATAACTATTTTTAGAAATCTGGTTTTCACAAAATATCTTCGAGCTTCGGCTAACACAGAAATACACAATATTAAATAAAACTATTAATCTTTTATTGTAGTTGACAATAATATTTGTCCAACCAATTATTTCGAATAAAAATAAAATGTTCGAAATAAAAAACCCAAAGTATTCAATACCAAAAAGTATTTAATACAAAAAAAAGTATTTAAAATACCATTCGAAATACTTCATGCTGAAAGTATTTAAAAAGTTATTCAATACTTAAAAAAGTATTTGAATACTTTTACTCAAATACTTTTACTTAAATACTTTACAGGACTGTATACGTCTATACCTATTACCAGTCTTGTAAAGAATACTTTTATTTTGTATTCGGAATACATATTCGAATAAATGAGAATTAAGGTACCTATTCAGAATACATATTCGAATAGTTCTTAAAAATTATTCGAATACTATCAGAATACTTTTTTTCACAACTAGTTTTTGTCAGTTTTTGAATGATTGGTAATTAACATTTATTAATTAATAATTAAACATACAACGTAATCATAAGTTATTATTTATAAATATTGACCACATATGATACGGCCGAAACGGGCCATACGGGATACAAGTATACAACACATTGGTGTTTATAAAAATAATCATATAATGGGCCAATATTATATTTCGTTTAAAGAATAAAATAATTAATGTTCATGATTTATAATATGTCTTGTCGCAAATTTAAAACTATTTTTCCGGATCGAAAAAAAGTATTTTTTTAATGAATAAAAAATACAAATAAAAGTATTCAAATACTTTTATTCGAATAAATGTATTCGAATACTTTACAAGACTGCCTATTATCTATACATATAGTTTTTAATCTTTATCTGTTACATTTTATTGTGGACAACGAATACCTAGATATAATATATTCATGTATCATTGCAGTATAATTGTGATCCAACTACCTATCTAATCTTAAGGTTTCCTTTATAGGTACCTATTGGCTATTGGCTAATACAATAATATACCTGTTTCACTGTTTAGTCTTCAGTGTTCACACGAATCACATATGAATATCGGATTGATTATTTTATTATGTATAATATGTATAATAGAGTTATTTTGTTCACTGTAGACGTGTCACGTACGTATTTATCTAACAATATAACTCCACAATATTACACATTTAATAAAATAGTAAAATACCTACAATATATCAAGCATATTTACTCTTTAGAAGATTTTCTTAAATTATATTATATTTTATAAATAACTAGGTAAGTACCCTAATATTATTTTTTACCTGTAAGACTGTAAAGTGTAATTGCGGTAGAATATATAAAAAAAATTCAAGCTGTGGTAACAACTAACAAATACATTTTAAATAATAATATAAAAGTGATGAAAAAAAGCAAAAAATTCGAAGGTTCCACCGAGATTTGAACTCGGATCGCTGGATTCAAAGTCCAGAGTGCTAACCATTACACCATGGAACCGCGATGTCTGCAGATGAAAAACGTAAATATTTGTTTCGATAGGTACCTATCTACCTACCTAATGCAGTTAGATGTTAAGTACTATAATTGTTCTAAGTAGTAATGTAGTATCATTGTATAGAGGTACCTACTTACTTAAAAGAAATTAAATTTAGTTAACATTTTATTTAAAAGTACGTTATTACTTATTACTAATAAGTTATTAGTTATTATAATAACTATAGTTTATTACTTATTAGTTATTACAATATTACCTAGGTACTGCAGTAACCAGTAAAAACCGATACCTTAATACCTACAACTTACCGATGTATACAGTATACAGTATACAGTATACTTATGGCATGAAAATATTTTTTTGTTAATTTTAGTTTAAAGTATATCTATAAATTTTTCACTTTTCAGCATATTATTGCTATAATACCTATACTTGTTTCAATAATTTTTTTTTTTAATTTTTTAGAAGAACCTTATATTCCTATTTTTTTTTGTTCACCATCCTCATCTAATGTTGACCACTGATAACAAAAATAAAAGTAAATGATCTGAAGAACTGAAAATAAGAATTTACTCCAATAAGTAAAAAATGACTTACCTATTACTACTATATATACTAAATGTGAACGTTTTGATTTATACATTAAATATATAATAATACGACTGATATTTATTATTTTCTATATTTATTTTTTGTTTAAAATGCATATACTCACAAAACCTGATATTATATTTCTTTGCTATTGTGTATTAATATACCTATTATTATTACTATTATTATATTTTTAAATAGGTATATATAGGTAAATTATCATATTTAAATAAATATAATTAAAATTGATTGTATGGATAAATATTTCTCACCTTATTGGTAGGTACTCACCTATTTTAGTAAAATAGCAACGTCATCATCTGGTCCAATGTTTTTATGAAGACGAGATTTTTCCAGGCTCTGATGGTTTGGTAATACGATATACACCATGTATTTATATACCTTTATAATACACTATACCCAGTTAATAGTGTTCTATTAAAAATAAAAGAATAACTTTACTTACTATAATTTCCTTAAATACCTTCGTCGATTTCGTATTGTATATTTAAATTGTATCAGAGTAATAGTCAATTGTAGTCTGTAGAGTACGAATAATAGATAAATACCAGCAAAATTACCATGTATTCGCGCAAATAGGTAGGTACCTAACTTTGAGATACCCAGGTGACCAAGATATGTATAAGATAGTTATTATAAATATTTATTATATTAAAAATATTAGATTCTTTATTTTATTATGTTTTACAGACAGTAGGAATTAATATTGTTATTGATCAGGAAAAACATCAATGATACCTATCAATCCATTATTATAATTTATATTAGTAAAAATGTTAAGACCCAAGCCCTGGTTTGGCCACCGCTAGTACCTATATTACTATTTTCCTACACGAAATATACAATTTAAATTTACCCAGTTTTTAATAGAAATTTGTATAATGATAAATTGTTCTTCGACTATAATCGGAGCAAACTAATATGACAGTATAAACATATAATTTTTAACTATTAAAATCTTGGGTGTAGATGAGCTACTCAATATATTATTAAATATAAAGTACGGCTAAGTACCTACTGCCTAATCGATTGGTTATGTATGTCACTACGGTTCTTATATTCTATACATAGTTTCAAAATGTTTAATTTGTGTAGATGAGTTAACAAAGCATCAGTCATACGGTATCTATTCAACATTTTAATGAATACATCACAAAGAGACTATTTGAGAATTTACGATCGGAATAATAATTAATATCGATGTCGTACAGACCAAAACCAACGATATTAAAATTAATTATAACTATTCGTGCTTTTGTATGCGTAATAATATTATATAATAATAATACCGAATATGTATAACGAAATATCTAATCGAGTTAAAATGTTTAGTTGAACCTATAATTTTATAACATAAAAATAAGTTGTTAAGTAATGTAAACTATATTGTGTATTTTTTTCATAAAAATGTACTACGCATTATTTATTACTCATGTTTAATACATCGAAGTCCCACACAATATTATTATGTATTTATGTTATATTATAATATTTTATAATATTTGTTATTTTAATTTTAGCGTCGACTATACAAAGGTTACTCATTAGCTTACAAAAATATTGAAAAATTATAATTATATAGGTACTAATTGATAATTATTATTCAAAGAAGATAAAGGAATAAGTAATAACATTATTAGAATAATAAATTACTATCTACTGACGAGGGTAGTAAAATTATTGGATTTTTTTCCTTCGACCTTAACCATTTTAGTAGTAGATATTTTAAAGGTGAAAACTGCATCCTAGTTTAAAATATTAATTATTTGGTTTTAATTGATAAAATAATAAATATATAGTAGACTCTACTACTCTAGTCAGCTATGATCTGTAGCAGAGATGAGTTACGACCAAACGAAACTCTACATAATGATAATTATTTTACAGTCAGACAAAATACAAATTTGTTAAATTTGTAGGTACAACATTTATATACATCATTACAGAATTATTGTCATACATTTATGTATCATAATAATACATCAGTTAATTTAGAAGACCAAAACTATTTTCACATAAAAAAAATTATATTACATCCAGTTTATATAATATAATACCTAGTATAATATTATACTTATAGATAAATTAGATATTATAATACTATATAATATCATAAAAAGTATAATATTAAGACCCTGTGACTTTTTTAATTGTTAGCTTTTTACATAAATTGAATGTAATAGAATATTAACAAAAAAATAAAACAATTTTAGGAGCTTCTATATTGACCTCCTGATCGAAATTTATCATTATGTAAAACATCTGATGTACATTTCCAACAATTTTGCCATACAAAACCAGACGATCCATACTTTACTTTATATTTAGACGATATTACACATATACCTAAAACATAACGATCGTTTGCCGAAATCGGAAAATTACAGTGCTCCATACAAATATCGCTTTGGTAGTATTCATATTTTCCACAATCTGATGTCGCCAATCCCGCAATAACTGACATGACCAATAACGAATAAAATTTCATGATTTTTGATTGACGGTGTTTAGGAATTTTATCTGTACGCAAGATTCAAGCATTAAGTGAACTATTTAATTGTATTTATAATAAATAATAACGCACGATTATAATTCGAGTTTTGCGGCGTACAACAATGAAATAATTGCCTGCACGACGTGTACGGTATGTTGATATCCTTCTAAGTTTCAGCTCGTGTGTAAGTCTGCCCGAGCGGGTATTACTCCAAAAGCTAAAAAGAAACTGAAATAACGTCTACACTACGCAGTTACTACAGTAAAAATATTAAAAGATTAAATAGAGATATCAATAACAATTATAATTATATAGTATTATAGTTAATATTTATGTTTCGTTGTGCCGTTGACTAATAAACGTAATTAATAATAAATACCATATCGTAATTATTGCGATAAAATTAGTATACAATGTTGCCTTATTTGGTTGTGAACAAAAACGTTGACATATTTTACAACTAAGTTGTATGAATATATGTGAAATGGAAATTATTTATTTATTATTTATTTATTTTATACCATCATTTTGAGTTACGACCAATGAAAGTACGTAATAAAAATTGTTTTACGGGCAGACAACAAACAAAGTTTCTAAATTTGAAGGTATAACAATTTTATTTATATCATTACAGTATTATTGTTACACATTTGTACATCATAATACATCAGTTAATTTAGAGGACTAAACTATTTTTTACACAGAACAAACTATATTTAAATCCAAATTATATTATCTATAGTATTATCTATATTATACATATAGGCAAATTAGATATATTACGATATTATAATATATAAATATCATAATAAGCATAATAATAAGACTCTATGTCACCGTGATATTTTTAACTGTGTAGTTATTTAACATAATCATGATGTCATAAAATATTAATTAAGAAAATAACAAAAAGTTAGGTGCTTCTATCTTGGCCTCCTGATTGAAATTCATGCGTCAATACAAGTTTTGTATGGTGCATCTCCAACATAAATGGTAGACAGTAACAGTCTCTCCATACTCGATTTTGTATGAACTTGATACTTTACACCTACCTTCAACATAACGATTGCGGAACTTTTTCGGAAACTCGCAATTCTCGGCACAGAGTTCCTCTGAATAGTAATCATTTTTTTTTACAATTTGATGCCACCAATCCCACAAGAACTGCCATGATTAACAACGAATACAATTTCATGATTTTGGGTGACGAGTTTAGGAATTTGATCAACAGGTCAAGATTCAAGTATTAATCGAACTATTTAATATTTATTTACGACTAATAATAACACACAATAATAATTCAAGTTTTTCGGCTTATAAACAATGAATATAATATTATAGATAATACCTAACGCCACGTGTTTATCTTTCGAAATCTGCCGACAGGGTATTGCTCCAAAAGCTGAAAAGAAACTGTTGTAACGTATTAAGGCTACGTTATAAGAGTGACAGTTGACGAAGGAACAGTATCGGTAACAGTAACAGTAACATTATCTTTATAATAATAGGTAATCATTGTACAAAGACAATTAAGTAATTATTTTACAAAAATATAATCATCATTGGTCTAATGGTGATGATTATGTAAAGTTAAATATTAACATTCTTTTTAGGTATCAGTATATCGTCGGCCTAAATCGCAAAGGGCGTATGTCGAAAATTACAAATTTTTCAGAAGGACATAAACGCTTCGAAAATATTTCGTCGGTCTAATTCCATTATTCGCAAAAGTCATATCTCCATAATTTTTACAATGATAATATGGAGATACGACTTTTTTTAGGTCTAAAATCATTATATCGGAGATACGACGATTTCTAACCATCAATTTCCCGGAGGATAAAATTATACAATTTCAAAAACGGCCTTATCAAACGATGTGGTTTTTTTTCTTAATTTTAATCAATAATAATCCTAAATCCAAAAAAATGGAGTTACGATTTGCAATTTAGGCTGACGATATATTATAATAGAGACCAGCTTGCAAGTACGTTCTTTTTCTTTCTTTCTCGCATAATACAAATCAGTTCATTATTGGGGCTGTAAACTGAGCACACTGTGTCATGAAGAAAATATAAAAAGATTAAAAGAAAAACATCAATAATAATAAATTGTTATAATTATATTAATAATATATAGTTTATATTTCATTGTGTTGTTGACTTAAACATACGTAATTAATTATAAATACCATTATCGTAATCATAGTGATTAAATTAGTACACAACGTTGCCTTATTTGGTTATGAATAAAAAACATTGATATATTTTACAACCAAGTTGTAGGATTATAATATTAAATGGAAATTATTTATTTATTATTTATTTAGTTTATACCTTAATTTTTGTTTTTATTTTAAGCTTTGAATTATGTTATCGTTATGTCACCAAACGCGATTCATATATAATATTATTATAAACATCAATAATATTATAGTATAAATAAGTATAATATTATGTGCTATATAATCTCTCATAATGAATACGTTATTCGCCCCTTCAGTGGCTCACAAAGCGTTATAACTTATAACAATCAATAAAATTGTTTTTTTTTTTAAATATAATTGTGCTTAAAATTGTTGTACAAATAAAAAAATAATTTCTTTCAATGAATTCTACTTGAGGTTTACGTTTTTTTATCGTCCAATCTTTATTATTTGCACTGTAATATTATTTTGATTAATATTATATTTATACATGCGAGCATAAGTGCAAATTTGGGGGGGGGATTGAAGGAGCTTAGCCCTCTCAAAACGTACAAACAGAAAATTTAGCCCCCTCAAAAATAATATAAGTAAAATATATTACATAATATGATGTAATATGTCTACTAACTTTCCTGTTTGTACGTTTTGAGAGGGCTAAGCCCACTCAAGACCCCCCAAATTTCCGCCTATACATGCAAGGCTGGGCAAGTTAACTAATTTGTTTAATTGTTGAGTTGAGTTAATATAGAAAAATGTAAATTAAGTTTAAAGTTAAAAGTTACAATAGTTAATTAGAAAATAAAAGCTACTTACATTTCTTAAAAATCGCAGTACCTTTTTGTTTTTACACAATTAATTATCATACTTACCTACTTTTTTAAAAACTAACAAATAACATAGTAATTCACTAAAGGTCTTACAGTTTTAAATAAATGTATTTATTAAAACAAATTGTTGTAAGTACTTCAGTACCTGCTTATATACTTTAATACTTAAATTAATGATAAAATCCAACAAAATTATTAAATTAAATTTACATATTTGGTTATAGGTACCTAATGGTCCACAGCTAAAATATAATATTCAAATTCATTATTAAAATATTATTTATTACCTACACATAAATAATATAAAATATTATTCAATTCTAGCAGTAATTCTATGAATGAATAAAAGTATAATTATAAGTAGCTAATAAGTAATAACTATTAATTAATTACGATAAATGTGTATACGTATAGGTACTATATAGGATACCTACCGAGTAAATATGTTTATTATTTTTTCTTAATAACGTGGTTACTTCTGTACTTCTATACACGTCATATTGGTAAAACTTAAGAAATGTATAATAGCTAAAACCTAAAAATTACAATTAACACAAGAATAAGTTGTCAGTTTAAAATATTAAATATGTATTATTTAGTAAATATTAAGAAAAAAACGTTTGAAAATAAAAATTAATGTAATAGAAGTATTTTATTATACGACCGTGACACCATATAATATGAAGAACGTCTTTTACTGTACAAAAAAACACAGGTCCCACCGAG
>NC_042494.1:144738254-144739029 GCF_005508785.2 Acyrthosiphon pisum
ATTTGAACTCGGATCGCTGGATTCAAAGTCCAGAGTGCTAACCGTTACACCATGGGGCCGCGGTGAATGTTGATGGAAAACGTAATTATTTGTTTCAATATAAACATGTAGGTTAAATCTAAAAGGTTTGGTTGCGTTTAACGTCTTGTACCTACTATGTCCCTACTTACTTCAACGAAATTTAATGTGCTGAACATTTATAACAGTACGCCGGAAATATACTAATGCAGTTATACAGAAACTAAAGTATTAGTAGGTAGGTACTGCGGTGTATATACGAAAGTAACAATTATTATAATAACTATAATAACTATATAATTATAATTTATTTTGTGAGTTTTTGCATATTATTATGTTTCAGCATATTCTTATTCTTATTTGAATAATTTATTATTTTTTTCATAGGTAGATAATTCTTACATAATTGGCCACTGGAGTTTGATTTTTTTTTGTAAACGTTTTGGAATTTCTAATAATAATTTAAAGTTTATAAGACATATTTTTCGAGATTCTGAATAGATCAATATTTGTATTTTATTCTTTTAAGTTTTTATAAAATTTAAGCTTTAGTTAATTCCTTCATTTAACAAAAAGTGTTACCGCGCGTCAACGAGCGGTTACCTACTTTCCCCCTTTTTGAAATCAAACTCTGAAATTTAAAAAAATTATAAGAATGAACTACAAACAATGATTTAAAAATGTAAGAATGCCGATTTCAAGTAACTTCGTAACAAATTCAAATAGGTTTTCAGAAATGTCACATCGCTATATCGGA
>NC_042494.1:144739129-144739644 GCF_005508785.2 Acyrthosiphon pisum
GATCTATGTTGGTTAATACAATTGGCAAAATATTGATACAAACAAAATAATTAATATTCGTGTAGTGCGTTATTACTTATTAGTGGCACGTGCGGGAATGCTCAGAAATTTATTTTACATACCGGTATTTTGAAATTATTTTGTTAAACGATATACCATAAAAAACCGTAATTTAAGGTATACAGTAAAATACCTTCTAAACGGTATAACATAAAAAATCTTAAAAAATGGTATGCCGTAAAAACCGTCATTTACGGTGCACCGTGAAATATCGTCTAAACGGTAGATTTTATTTATTATTTCAGTATACCGTACCAGATCGGTATTTTGGTATACCGAATAATATCGGTTTTTGGTATACCGAATAATTTCGTTTTTTTGTATACCGTATCACTTCGGTTTTTCGGTATACCGTTTCAAACCGGTATTAAAATCAATACCGTAATACCGAAAATTATTTTCAATATCGTCAGCCCTACCAGGCACACATTTGCCCGACTCAATTCTTAGAAAAT
>NC_042494.1:144739694-144743323 GCF_005508785.2 Acyrthosiphon pisum
CAGGAGTCAGGACACCCCCCAAAAAAAACCCAAAATACGCCACTGCGCACGAGTGATGATAATAGTAAAATTGCTTATAATAGCTGAATAATTATATAATATATTAATAATATTATGCTGGACGGCGAATTTAGTATCGTTTTCCTCCCCGAGTGGTACAGCGTGTTGTAGTTTATACCTTACCGGAGTACAATCAAATCTATAAACAATAATACCAGGGCTTAAAACCGTTTCCAAAATTATAGGTAATCGGCTCCGGGAGGAGCCGACATTTTTTTAAGAACCGGTTACCAGTTATCTTGTTCTGAGATGTGCCGTTTACCGGTTACCGGTTACCTTACACCACAGTAAAAAATTGATTACCAGTTATCGATATTTAACGGTTTCCAAAATATTTAAATAACCGCTTACCAATTTTAAGCGGTTTAAACATTGCTTTTCACATCACATTTTTTCGTTTTTGTTATCAACTATGAATTATTTATAATGATGTGTTTACACTTTTCATTAAATTAGTTATCGTGCCTTCGATAATTCAACGCTGCTGTAACGCTTGGTCAGCAAAACTACGCTGCTTGTGATAGATAGCGTTTTTTAATTCATCACAACCTAGCAAACCAAACAGCGGTTCCATCATGTTAGAAACATACTGGTTAGATGCATCATAGAATTACTGATAACACTTTATTGATATTGTTTGTAATCGAATAAACGAATCAATGAATAGCAAATAATAATAATAATAGCAGGTAATAGACAATAGTGTAATACTACGATAAGTAGTTAATAAATACCACGATTTAAGATATAGTATATCTTAAATCGTGGTAAATACTAAATCATATGATATATACTAAATACTTGTATATATATATTATATACAATGAGTACTTTGTAGGTCATAAAATATAACCATGTGTCCATGTAGGCTGCATTACGGGAAACGGCCATAGGGAATTTCAGTAATATTAAATAATCAATATAATATATACCTATATATTATTTTATAATACGCATAAACAGTATACCATTACGGCATTACCCGTATGACATGTATGTATTTACTATTTTCTGTACAATTATATCATAAATAAAGAGATCTCTTTATACTGATAAAGAGAATAATTTTCTACTAAATAAAGTATAAAAACTATAAACTGAAATAAAAATAAATAATTGGTAATTGGAACAAAGTTTTTTTTTCCCCATTGAACTGCAGGTTACCGGGTATCGCTAAAATAACGATTTTCAGAAATGTCGATAGTTGGTTTTTGGGATATGAATTTATAAACTTTTGTTAATCGGTTACCGGAATCCGCTTTCCAAACTGCAGATAAATTAGATAACCGGTTTAGGGTTCGCAAAATTTACGGTTTTTAACGGTTTTCGTGAAAAACCGGTAAACGGTTTTAAGCCCTGAATAATACCTAATCATGTGTTTATTTCGTGGAGCTTTCACGCTATAATTGTCGGGTGTTTTAATGACGGTTCGATTGATGGCAGTTACGTGCGTACCAGTGGCGTACGCAGGATTTTTTTTAAAGGGGGTGTCATAAATCATAGTTATATGCATAAACTGACTTTTTTAGTCATCGTTTCATAATTTGAACAGATACTTATTTTTAAGGGGGGTGTCATATCTGCCTGACACCCCCCCCCCATGCGTACGCCACTGGTGCGTGCGTTGTACCGTTTAATACCAACCACGGTATAGAAAACCCGAACCTTACGCGGGCACACCATAGACGTATAATATATAGGTAATGTTATACGTCTATGGGGCACACCCGCGAATAGTAAAATTTGTGATGATAAGAGATATCCAATTATAGGTATCAGATAATAGACAAATGTTGGTCAAATGGGACTATAATAGTTTACCAATATTTAGCTTAAAATTATTTTTTCATATAGGCGTCGATAATAGTTGTTACATTTATAATCCACCTAATATGCATAAATATACAATTATTGTAAAATATGAGCAGCGAAAATGGTATAATATATTGACCGTAAAATATGAGCAGTGCAATTAGTATACTGACCTAAAATAAAAATTTTGTTTTAGACGCAACTGGTCCATGCCCGGTCAAATGTGTTTGTATAAAAAATGACTGCTTCGAATAATTCTATTACGGTGTCGTTGAAGTCGTTTTGTAGTGCGATTCCTTTAATATTATAATATATGCATCAATATTCACATTCAAGGCCGTAATATAATAAATCGTTAAATATAATTTAGTAGGGAGACTATGTATAATATTATATTGTACCGACGTGTCACAATTGTCGCTTCGGTACGTTGTGCATTAAATTTAAATACGACTATCGGCATTAAAAACGACAATAAAAAACTGTACAAGCAAGGTTTACAAGCGCCGAAGTGCGAGGTAATCGCGTTTTCCGCCGCTGTTATCTGTTTACGGTTGCGAAACGGATTGTATGGGAAATTATAAAATTAAAAAAAAAAATCGGAAATACTACAAACACCGCGATTGCTGCTGCAGCGACAACATAATAATATTATTATTATTATTATTATTATGTTTAATGCACGCAGAACAACAACAACAATAATACTACTATAATATTATTATGTTTTCAAATAACGACCGATGCGTGTGGTAATACTGTAATAGTTATCGCGGTGGCAATAATATTGTGAGTACCTACGCGTCGAGAAGTTTTCGGGATACTCTTAAAGCTGTCACGTGGACGGACATCACCAAAATGCGCATCGACATCTATCATATCTCAAAACAAAATTTAATGCGCTGCGGAAAACCACAAGACACGTAGGTACGCGTTGGAAATACCGAAACTCGCATACATTTAGCTCCACGAACGATAAATGAAGTATACGAAACATTGCACGAGTCCGACGAGTCCGGACGCATAAGCCGACAACTGAAGTCCAGAAAAAAAATCTCAAACATTTTACGGTTTTCGGAAAATATTTTCTTGTAAATGCATATAGTGACAGTTATTTAAAGTTCTTTTACGATTTTATCAAAACTATATCATATAGGTACAAGTGTGCAACACACTTAGACGCTTGGGGTATTATCAAACCAACTCGTTTCTAATCGCACGAATCGCAAAAAATTTAGTACGATATCAACATCCCACCCTATGACCATAGGCGTTTTCAGACTTTGTTGGCCGAGGGGGCACAACAAATTTTTAAATTGTGAGACTTATTTTTTTTTAGACATGAAGAAACATTAATTTCTTATGTTACAAAATTCACAATGGTAGGAATATTTTTTAATTATGATCAAAAAGTATAACCATTGTCAAAACAATAAAAATACTTTTTTCCCATCCATTATATAAGGTAAATAACATACAAATTGTAAAACTATTAACTAATCAGTAATAAATACTTTGAGTTTCTGACAAAATTTAAATTATTTTAACAAGTCGTAAAATATCTAAACACATTTTTTAAATGATAATCGGTAATTGGATATTTTCAGCTGATTAAACAATATTATCACAGGTTAGATAAAATTTTATTTAATCTGTGATATCACAGCGCAAGACCTGGTAAATGGGCACAACAGTACTATGTTATGTAGTTATAATAAGAATTGATGAACATAATATTATATAATAATAAAATCACT
>NC_042494.1:144743423-144744134 GCF_005508785.2 Acyrthosiphon pisum
TAATTTATTGATAGTTTTGGTACAAATGTATGAGCATATTATACAATACCTATACACTAATCGATAAATATTACACTGATTATTGAGTCACCTCTCTCGTGACGAAAATTAATGAGAAACGAATTGTTACGGGACAAATATACTCATAATACACACCATTAAAACGACCGTTATCATGGCCAACATATACTATCAGATGGAAGGAGACATGAAACTTTTGACAGATATATGGATTCTGCCGATGGAGAATAACATCATTATAACCAAATGACCATCGAAACGAGAGTAGTTGGGATTGCCTAACCGTGGGCTGTCAGCCAATGTGAAACCGGAATACAGTGGGGAACGGATATATATACCGGTGCGTTCTCTAATGTACTTCATCAGTTCATCACCTTCAGTTGTCACATCAAGTTGTCACATCTAGCTACGCTCAACAGCAGCCGATGAACACCACCTACTCCAACGAAGTGAACTCCAAGTCAGCAGCTAGCACTTCGAGCTCAACAGTCATTCAGACTTCACTCTCCACACGTAAGTTCTCTTCTCTACTCCCCCCTGACCACGAGGCAAGTACACCTGAGGGGTGTACGCAGCCGGGTCGCGTCCAATCGCACTCCACAACTAATTCGCATCCCGCATCGCCTTGACCCGCGGACGCAACACAGTCAAACGCAAGTCCACTCCGCCTCTTGCCGCTTTTAAGAAAGG
>NC_042494.1:144744184-144745299 GCF_005508785.2 Acyrthosiphon pisum
ATTATAGTGTCTGGTGTACAGGATAAGTAACCTTTCAACGAGCTAGTGATTCCAAGAGCACGTGTGCTATCTACTTCTATCCCATTGATTTCCAATCGTATTTGTTCGAAGAGGAAAGAGTAACCGTTATTAGATAGTTTCACTTTGGTAGCATCAGTTATTGTTCCTTCCAAAAAAATAAAGCTTTCGTGTAGATATGGGTAGACATCCGTTTGCTGGATTGATATACGTATTTCATCATTATTATTAAATGATGTAGTATACGGTGTGTATGAATGATATTCAATTTTCGTAATTTTAGAATCCGTTTCGTACTGTGAAGTTATATCTAAAATATCACTCTCAGGCATTCTGCTTTAATTGATAACCCAGAGCTTGTAAAATTTTTTTATTTTTTACCGTTAATTTTTTTATCTTATTTGATGTTGCTGGTAGCACTTTAGTCTTATGACTAGTTGTGCTGATCCGAAGTAGCGGGTTTATATTGAATTTCAGTCCCATCTCAAGACCCGTAACGTTTAATATGTTACACGATTGTCAATGCCTCACCAAAATTATCAATCGGATTATGATCTTGATCAACTAATTGAACGGTTATCGAATCAATATTTGTTTTATTCAATTTGTAATATATTAAATTTGACGGTGACTGAATTACTTTCGACCCTGTCCTTTCACTCGGGAAAAACTCATAAATCGAATGACTTTGAAGATGGTTGTTGAATGATCCTTGAGCTATATTGCACATTACTTTTATAGAATTAATTGTGTTTAAATTTACAGCTTTTTCCGATCGAAGAATTTCATAGTATGGCTTATATACTCGTTTTTCAAAACCGAATACAGGTGCTATACTATATGGATACTCAAAGTGTAGTATCCCATTACATTTTATATACGATCTGAAATCATTAGGATCAACAGTAATGTCGAATGTTAAATTGGTTAAGTTTTTCTTATTATAGACATCTATTTGCTTCTTAACTCGTTGCTTAATATCTTCAATCTCATAACAACCCTCTTCCAATGTAATAAAACATATCATAGGATTATTATTGTTTTCATTATCAACTACTTGTATAGAAAATTTATTATTATTTTCATTAATATTTGGG
>NC_042494.1:144745349-144746676 GCF_005508785.2 Acyrthosiphon pisum
TAAACTACTCACCCGAAATTCGATTTTCATGTATCAAAATACTAAGAAAAATATTCTGCTTTGGAATATAAAATTAAAACCCAATATTGTCATTCAAAAAATTAAAAAACTTAAAAAATTATAAAGATAAAAAATATTTAAAAATATAATTTTTTAAGAAAAACATTGTTTTATAAGCGACTTGAAACTATGTAAAAAAATATTTTCAAAAAAATGTACACTTTCTGAAATAATGAGTGTTTTATGATAAAAGAATCACCCAGTATAGAGCTGCAAGATCGTTGAAATTATCCATTTTTAAACATGAACTTCAACAAAATATGTAGCTACTAATTAACAATTTGGGTGAAGATAAACGATGATAATAATAAAAGTCGAGTGATATGAAAAAGTCGTGGCACGCATACCCCCACGATATTTTTTCACACAACTTTTTCGTATAATTTTTTCGTATACACATTGAAGAATAGACAAAAACATATTTCATGTGACAAACGTGATTTGTCGTACACGACAATGCTATAACGAGATTCAAGAATCGACCCCCAGCAGTGCGATTTCGGGGGAGGGCCTCTAGCAATCACCCTCAATTGTGACGCCACATCCACGAATCGCGCCTCTCGCCGATAAGGTCTTTATTTTCGTATATACTGCACCATATACCGAGAACGCAAACATCCATTTGATTATGTATAATATATATATATAAGTATTACGATCGATGTATATGTATATACGACTGTATATTATTATTATTGTACAGTATTTATACCTAAACAGTTAAACATACTATATTATATAGTATTCGGCGTCGGTGTATTTTACGATCCTCGACGGAATCATTATTCGCGTTTCGGACCGACGTCTATATTATTTAATCGACTTTGCGGGGATAATCCTCCGGTCCGCGAGTTTTGGTTCGCTCTCGCGCATAAATATATACATGTAATTTAACGAACGCTGCGACGGCCATCGCCGCGGTCTTTATGGTTTATATATCTTATATTATATACGCTTATTGTCGTAGTAGAATATCGCGCATATACTATAAATTATAATAACTGCGCTTTACGATCGGCGTTCCAATCGGAAAATCCTCGGCCGCCATGACTATTTTATAATAATATAATGTCATAATATCATATTGTTATAACTTATATTATAAACACAACGAGCGACGTGACGTGCGGTGCAATAATAAAATGTATTATTTTTTTGTATTTTATACGAGACCCTTGTCTCCATCGAGAACTAGAATACGAGGAAGGAGTCGAAAAAAAAACTGCGAGTGGTGGACGACATCTCACTCCGATAAAAGGTGAAATGG
>NC_042494.1:144746776-144747212 GCF_005508785.2 Acyrthosiphon pisum
ACGAAATGTGTATATTATAAAACTGTGATAATATTATATATATATATATACACGGGGGTGTGCCGAGTGGTGTGTGCGTGCATTTTATAACAACAAGTGACGAGAAATAAAAACGTTTCGTCGACGATAATAAAAATATATACTATATAGGTATTACTTGAACAAAAACGGTTTACATAATTTACATGAGAGATATATGGCGCGTCGGAGACTCATATTATTCTAGACGCATAACGTCGCTCGATGGACTATTATCGATGAGTATAATAATAATATAGAAGGTACGTTTTAGAAAATACGATTTTATGGGACACGTCACGTTATAAAAATACGAGTTTTCGAAATAATAAATACGAGATGGGATGCATTATATCGCGCATCTTGCCCGTTTCGTATATAGATTATATTATATTGAAAAATAATATAATTTATAAGT
>NC_042494.1:144747312-144754166 GCF_005508785.2 Acyrthosiphon pisum
TTATGACTATCTGCAGCGTAAGGGTTTTCATTCCGTACAAACGTCATGGACAGGATAGATTCGGCGTACCATACGTTCGTTATGTTATTATTATTTTATCACGTCGTTATATCTCGTTATATATCGTCGTTATTTGGAAACGTATAATATTACACAATATATTGTTATAATCGACGGGGTAAATATTCTATTCACGTGTCAAAAGTCTGATGCAGGTGTACAACTGGCCTGTACATACTATATTGTATGATATATATTTCATAAATATATAATAGCGACCAATGAGAGTACAACTTACGGTTTCATGCGTTTGAGTTATCGAATATCAAGAAGAAAATCAATTTATTTTACGCTGCAGATACGACTGCAGTGGCTGGTAATATTATATTATGTACATTGTATCTTTATATATTATTACGTTTAAGACTTGGATACTATACGTATAGGTAGTAGACTAGTAGGTATAATGTATAGGTACATAGTTTATATATGAATAGTATTACAAATGCCAGTATTTAGATTTGAAAACTATAGATTCATTGTTTTTATAACTATTATTCATTATACGTTGGACATATGAAATACTTTCTGAATAATAAAATAATTATAAATCCGTAGATACTTTGAATTTTTACCAAAACAAATATTTAAATTCCATTTCCCCTGCATGAAAACATTTTCAAAATATTTTGACACATTTTTACCCCCTGATCTCGTATGAGATTTTTGATTTTTTTTTTTAACGAATGTCAATAATTTTATTTTTGCATAAAAAAATAAGTTGAGCATAAATCCACAGAGTGTCTGAACTCTGAAGGTATCTATATTATATGATTAACCATATCTTTTGGACGTGATCCAGTTCGGGAAAACTGAGGATCGTTCATAACCAGGCTTATTATTTAGTATTTTCTTAATTATTTTGGACGTAAATTGTACCCAAACAACCATTAAATTTAAATATTTTCGTTTATAAATTAGCGATATCTCACCCAAGTAGCGGACCAAATCAAAGTATGTTTTGCCATAATATTCGTCATTGAAAAAAAAAATTTGTGTATTGCAAAAATGAGTTTCGAGTAGTTTTTGACTTAAAATACTTATATTATGTAACTTTGTGTTAAAATAATATTTAAAAAAAGTTACAAGGTTACAAGTTGGTCACTGTATAATGGATTGTATTAAATTTGAATTCAATGATATGATATCATTGTATACGAAAAACGATTCTGAGCGGACACGGTTTGTCAGTCTAGATATTTTACTATAACCTGTGAGTTGAATTAATACTATAAATTTCAACGAAATAACTTAAATCATCATTTTTATTTTTATTTTTATTTTTTTCTATAGTGATGAACAAAGTGTTAGAAATTAAAATCCCATTTTTAGCGGTTTTTTGTAATTTGTCGGTAGCTTTTCCTGTTTCATTAAATAAATATTGAGAAAATCGAAAAATGATCTCTGTAAAGTACTATCTTGATCCAATTTGCTGAAAGGTAAGATACGAAAAATCCTTCTGATAAAAATTTTGTATACAGCATAAAAAAAAAAATAAACACCATTGTAAAACCAATAGAATAGAATGCATTCTAAAATGATGTTATTTTTTATTCTACATTTTATTTTCATCAAAATAAAATGTGTCGAAGCGTTGAACTGCTTTAAGAGCACTAAGCTGTATAATAGTTGTATAGCCGAACTGCGTCAACGTGTATCGAAAATTGTCAGTGAGAGTACACGTCTACTAAAAATGTATAGGAAGAAAACTGTAGTTTTCGGCACATCGTAGTTTTCTATAAGTATTTGCTTCAACATAAAATATTATTGATAGTATAAACATACCTACACATTTTCGTTTGTATATTGAAAACAATTGCAGAATATAGTACGTACGCGTAATGATAATAGTTATTATTCGTTGACGTCCGTCATGACAAAATTGTCACAAAGAGAAAACTATTCTGTACCTATATTAAACTATTTGTATGGGTTAGCGCAAAAGCGTTTCGAACCACGATTTAAGTGTTTTTAAATGTATTATAATATCGTATAGGTATCTCTAGTGTATACAATTTTATTATGTGCACTTGTAGAGAAATCTGAACGGTTGAGAACATTACGCGGAAGACATTTAAGTGTTGTCCCGTCAATCCGTCGTAAGCGATATTCGCAAACCGCAATTATAATTGTATTAAATACGGTTCGATATAATATACCTTTTAGTACATATTTTATTTATAGGACCACGCACTGCATAGGACCAAGCCATTTTTACAGCGATCGTCAGACGAACCTGAAGCCGTCATCGTAGAACTGCACCAGACAACAAGAAACAAATATGTTTTCCACAAAATTTTTAATCGCGTTCGCGCTTTACAGTCTGGTCTTGGACACCGCTTCGGGAAAACCGTTTGCTGGTAAGTGTTTTCGGTCGTGAAATAAACTACCTATAAGTATATCGTTAATTAAAACTAAAATTTGACCTAAATTAATACGAACATTCAGTGTATTTAATTATTTATAATAATATTGTGTATACGATTTCACTATATCCCTATTTCAGAAGGACTGATTGCGTGCAAGAGAAGCGACCCGAAATTGGACGAATGTCTGTTGAACATCCTTAGACAGACTAAACCTCAGCTCATGCAAGGTAAGTGGGGAAAAAAATACGTAGTTATTATGTTTATGTATTTTTTTTTTTTTGAGCATCTATAACTACCCTTGGTATAGCGTGGTAACGTTGCAGCGACATTGCGACAACTATGTGTAACAATAAATTGGAATCCCCATTCCAGTCTGGTTAAACTTCCAGTAACTTAAGCCATATATTTTTGTTGGACTTGTCGAAATTCCTTGAGAGGACGATATCCATGCGTTTGAAACAGCAAATATTTATAATAGGTCAATTCTCTCTAATAACAAAACTAATAGAACACTATTGAAACTTGTGAACGTAAATTGTCTGTGTCTTATACGTGTTTAACTGTGTAAGACATGGGTAACGTCCTCTCAACCCAATGTTTTGGTTAAATTGCTTATAGGCTCAGACGTACGATTATTATTTGCAGGTAACCCGGAACTGAATCTACCGCCATTGGACCCTGTACACATCCCCAAGGTTTCGGTGTACAAGAACTTGCAAGACATCCGGGTGACTGGACAGCTATCCAACTTGACGGCTAAAGGCGCCAGTTTGATTACTTTCAAATCGTTAAAGTTCGTATATAAATAAATATAAATATGTATACCTAACTATGGAAGGTGTGCAGATCAGCAGCATAACACAATACATATTATGGTAGTATAGTAGGATATCGACTATACAGATAATGGGTGCTAATATTAATTAATGTATCGATTCTTTGATAATGTACCATCGATATAAAACCTTCATCTAGATTCCGATATCCCAATGATATTTCAATAATAGCGTAGGTACCTATACATTTTCTCCGCATCATCGCTATTATACAAGGCTAGGCATTAACGAGTTAAAAAGTTAAAGTTAAGTTTATTTTATTTTGACTTTTTAACTTAACTAGTTACTTTTGGATTTCATTAACTTAACTGTTAACTTACTTATTTTCTTTTTTAAATTAACGTAAAATTAACAAATTAATTTTTCATTTTGAGAAGTAAGTTAAGTTTATTTGTTTTGGTTTTAATTTAATTATATTTCAATATTTCAGTCTATTTCGTTTTCATATCAAAAAATATTTATCGTGAATTTTTCAAGTTAAAAATTTATATTATTTGAATCTAACTTATATGGAAGTACTGTATAAAATATAAACACTATAGTCTACAATTTAGTTTTGGGTTGGAAAAAAATTAATTACGCGAACGTTGTATAAGCAAATTAACTTTTTTTTAACTTAATAAAAAGTTAACAAAAATTGTGTATTAGCTTTTAACTTAACTGAGTTAAAAAAAATCATTAACTTGCCCAGCCTTGCTATTATATTATATTGCATACAAATATCTCGTTTTCACATTTGTATTATGTATACTATATAGGTACACATGATGAATATATATTTATTATATGGCAAGTTTCCATGTATATTTCCACACGACACAATAATAAAAAATTATTTGTGCCTCTAATGAAGGAGGCACCTATTATGTACCTATTATGTAATTGTTTTTTAAAGAGTACGACCTATGTGTATTATATAGTACCGAACACCAAACATTTTGGTATCATTAATTTCTGTACAACCAGCATGAAATTATAATCCATTTTCGTTGTTTTCGTGTACCACAGAGTAAATTTGAAAGCAAATACGTGGGACATGGTCATAGCGATTCCCCTCGTCACGTTCGTCACGGACTTCGATCTGAACGTCACGTTAAAAGTTATTCCCATGTCCGTCTTCGGAAATGGACTGTGTGACGGAAAAATCAGTGAGTTTTTGATTATTATTATTTATTTTTTATTATCAGAACCATGTTTGCGGTAACTAAAGCCATTGGACGTAATATTTTATACACTTATTTTAAATAATATAATTTGATGTACATCGCATGAAGAATCATTACATTATAAAGTTTTATATAAATTACATAATGAATGTACCTATACAATATTATATTGTATTTGTAAATCTTTGAAAATCGTTGTTTGTATTGTGTTGGTATAGATCAATTAAGTACCTACTTAATATGTAAAATCGACATTACGCTATGCACGCTATATTTACCTATAAACCTATTTTCAGTAATCAAGAAATTGTTTAAATATAATTTACACTATGTGTCCAAAAAACGTTTAATGTATTCGCAATAACAGTTATCACTGCCTATAATATGGTGCCATGTGTATATAACTTATTTTACGTTTTTAGGTCACAGCATTGTTCGATTTCACGCCAACACCGAAGTAAAAGACGGTAAATTGAAGTTGAACGATATAAAAATCAACCTGAACCTCGGCGACGTGGAAGTGCACATCATCAAATCGCAAAACCCAGCATTAGGTGAGTCCGCGATTTAACTTATAATGATTACATCGCCAGTGTTTCACGTAGGTCGATACCGAACCTATACCGTGTGTCCACAAAATCAGGGTACGCCCTGTAACTCAGTTATTTATATAGTTATAATATAATATTTTACTAATTCCTCAGTATATATTTTTGAATTATGTTTGCGGGATATGACACTTAACTATATTAACTTATTAACTATTTCTGTGTACTCCGTACTCGTGAACACAAACGGTATATTATACAGTCTCGCACAACGTACATAATATAACGTATTAATATAATTATTATAATATTGAGTACGTCTTGTTGTTCTCCGATTGACGGTCAATGCCCTTAATCGTGCACTTTACTGCATCTTATCACTTGTATATAGGCTACGACAATAATCGCAGCAGTGCACATAATATAATGATATTATTATATTATGTTTCTATAAAGAATATGTGCGCGTACAAAGTATATTTACTTTACTTTTAGATAATTGTGTACGTCTAGTCAATAAAATAATATTTAAACGGCTAATGGTTCGTTTCCGCGCGCACTACGGTTAAATGGCGTATACATTAGATAAAAATATTTGATGTGCATTTATAGCGTTAATAGGTATATTATACTAATATAGTATATACAGACTAAATTACTTAAAACGAATTATCAGTGATTTCCGAGGAACGGTGAAAATATTAAAACGTTACCTACTAATATATCGTTCTCGTAAAAATGCATTTATTTATGTATTTACATAGAAAACTGGTTATTTCAAAATAATGTTGATATACGATATAATATGTACCCGTTTATATTTAAATATTTGCACAACATTATAGTATAGGTACAAATAGGTACCTAAAAATTATATTCTTTATTACATTTCACAATAATTATAAGTAAAAAAATCTTATAAGATTTGCAGTAACTATATAGACAAAAATCAATGTTTACATCTTAAGATAGATTTTAATATTATGGTTTACAAAGTAAAATAAAAAAAAACGAATATTGTTCCTCGTGACAACATTTGTAAAAATATATATTATATGAAATCAAAATTAAAAATCCATTTTCATTGAAATGTATTGTAAATATAAGTTACCTATTTAAACTATTATTCATATACTTAAACACAAGTATTTATTTCTAATTGTAGTGGGTATGAAATTGTCATGTAAACTGATATTATATAGTGATTAGTGCGGTATAGACGAAATAACAGTACCTACCTATATTATATTATAATATGATTAATAAACATTTAATATGAACCGTGTTTGTATATTTTCTGGGTTAGTCGTCTCGACAATGTATTGTAATAAGATATAGGTATATCATATATTATACCACGTAGCCACATAGGTAAGTACTGCATTAGTGCGCTTTATATTTTAAATGAATATAATATGCTGCAAATATAAATTATGCGTTCAGCCTGTTTGTATACTCGTCGTCGATACATTTTTTCCATATACATATTTTTGATATATTATGTATAATTATTAATTTTGGAAATGTATAAAATAGCCCGAACTTTCAAGATTTTTAAGTTAATTTAAATCTAAAAAAAATAAAACTAATCTATTTATTTTCTGAGAGTTGTAACTCAGTTTAATCGTCATTGAATGAATTAAAAATTCAGACATATAATAGCCATATAGGGTTTTGCTGCACTTATATGCATCTTAGTCAGGGTTGGCACGAAAAAGCCCACCCCGAAAAAACCCGGGCTGCTTTTCTGGGTTAAACCCACTAATTTTTTTTGAAAAAACCCATAAAACCCGGGTTACTTTTCTGGATAAAATAGAAGTTCACTTTTATTTTTTTTTATTTTTTTTAACCTTGTGTTAATTTTCAGAAAAAAAT
>NC_042494.1:144754787-144759067 GCF_005508785.2 Acyrthosiphon pisum
TTTTCTGGATAAAAATAGAAGTCACTTTATTTTTTTTTATTTTTTTTAACTTGTGTTAATTTTCAGAAAAAATTACCTTATAGGTATTATTTATTTTTCTAATTAAAATATTAAATTGATTTGAAAAAAACTAAATAATTATTTTAATTAATAAGGTAGGTACAATTTTAGTAACAAATAAAAATCTAACAACAAAACAAAAAACTTAATAATGCCACTAACGTAGTAACGTCAATAAAAATTAACAATTGGGAAAAGTTCTGAATGTTTATATCTTATATTATTATCATATAGTTTTGGCGGGGCCAGTATAGAGATAAGTGATAACGCGATAAGAGAAAAAACAAAAAACGCACGGAAAAAATACATGGAAAAAAATTCCAATTTTTATTTTTTTCGGATGGGTTTTTTCAGAAAAACCCCGATAAAACCGCCCATTAATATTTTCCAATAAAATCCACAGGGTTTTTGGATGGGTTTTTTCTGAAAAAACCCAATAAAACCACCCATTATTACTTTTACATTAAAACCCATCGGGTTTTTGGGTTTTTTGGGGTTTTATTTGAAAAAACCCGAAAAAACCCAACCGGGTTGGGTTTTTTCTAAAAAGCCCGGGTTTTTGCCCGTTTGTAGTTCTATACAATATTTTAGCTTCCGATCGTTTTTCAGCGCAAACGACTTCACAGTTTTTCAACACGAACAAGCGCCTGGTTCTAGACTTGGTAACGCCGGTCGCCGAGGACGTGGTCCGACAGATGTTGCTCCGGTTCGGTAACAGAATTCTGTCCAATGTGGAAATCTCAGATCTCTTGATTGACTGAGCCGTCGACGTCTTCGTGCGATATATCGGGACGGTTATGTGTCATATATACGTGCAACAGTCATTATTATATTATCATTAAGCACCTTCCTTGACCAAAAAAAGTACCGTGCTAATATATGTAATTATAGACTATTCGATTGCCTATTCGACCTAAATCCTCCGACATATGCGATCGAGTAGATATTATCACGGGTAGTTGTATCGCAATTTATTGTTTGTATGAATTGTATGTGTCGCAAAAGCTGTATAATAACAATAACTTAGTTATATTATAATATTATACGTCAATTTTAGAAACGAAACTACCTAACGCGTTTCGCTGTATAGTGCGTATGTATGCAGACTTACAGTATACCTATACAATAATATTATCATTAGTACCGATTAGGAACACTTATCGTTGTACAGTGTTGTGGTATATTAATATTAATACTAATTATGAATTAAGTTTATATATATATATATTTTTTTAGACTATATTTTTAACTGTATTACAGAGATTTATTATCATAATATGTAACCCTTGTAATTAATTATTTATTATATGATATCTTGACAATATAAAATTTCTTATACATCTTATCTTAAAATATATTTAAATGGGGTGATAATTATTGCAACACTTTTATCATCAATTTTGTTTTCTATTTGCTATATATAAATATAACCTGACCTATATAGTGCGTGGTAATTATTGATAATAATATAATGTGTTAATGATTTTTTTTTTTTGTCTTATCGATAATATTTACTCTTACACATAGTTTGAGCATTATATTGTAGGTATATTATTATGATAACTTAAAAATTGATAAGATATATTTTAATTTTGGTACACATAATAATGTTTCTGTATGGAAATAAAACGCAATATCACACTATTAAAACACTACCGTTGCCGTAAAACACTCAAGTACTTACCTCCGGTTCCGTCATTACCTCAATTTTATATTTAGTAATATTACGTTCAGAATTAATAATAAATAATGATTTTGTATTACCAAGCAGAAGCTATATAAATCTACGAATAGTTTTAAACTTTTTCTAAGATACATTGTATTATATAGGTAGCCCGCAAAACATTTTGTGGTCGACGAATGATATTATACACATGGAAAATATAATTCAAATCTGTAGAACCACTACTACCCACGAACTTCCCATGCAGTACTGATTAATTTATCTTAAAAAGATACTGTGGAGTGTGGGCTGGGGACGCACTTGCAGGACTATTAAATTTAATTTGTCAATAACACCGTGGATGGACTAGGGCTATAGAAAAGGTGAAGATGAAAAACAGAACGCACTCGGAATATCCTCTTTAGCGAATATCCCGAATCGTGGTTCAAAAACTGCCAAAATAGTATCAATTTATTTATACTTTTTATTATTATAACGACTATGTAATATGTTATCTATATTTATTATAATTAAACAGGGATTTGGAAAAATATGATGACCATTATACCTATATTTTTTAAAATTACATTTTATACTTTTTATCATTATAACGCAACTATGTAATATTTAATATTTAACTTATGTAATATAATTTTATAACTGAACTGTATTTCTTCAAATTGAGTAATGGCAAACTGAGTGTCGGCAAACTGGGTGTCGGCGAACTGCAGGGAATACACCAAACCTTTTACTCCCGTTTTCCCCTTGTAAGTTTTGTTTTTTAACTTCCTCGTCTCGCAATTTTTAATTATATACATATTATACTGTAAGAGAATTCACGTATCGCCGTGATATCGATACCATTTTTAGAATTGCTATTTACGCACGCATTACCTATAAGTATAATATTATTATCTGTACGTCCATACCATACATCACCCTGAACCAGATTAAATCTTTTAAAGGCCTTATATGAATTTGAATACTTTTGGATCCTTTATTTTATATCGCTGTATTGCCTCGGGTGAGACAAGTGAGGCACGATACATACGATATTAATTATCACGCAAGTCTTAGTATTTTCAAATCTTAATATTATTATTGTGGTTTATAGTTACAATAATGAACTATAAAGAACTATAAATTCTATAAAGTCGTGTTTATAGATATATGATTTGAAAATATCTTTTTCTTTCAAGGATTTTGAAAATATTTACCTCAACACTATTAGGTTAACAAGCTGCCACTACAATACTGAATTATAAAGTGCATATTAGTCCCTAACAGTGACGTAATTAGAGGAGATATTAGAAATATTTTTCCTTTTGACTTTTTTTTGGTCTTAAAAAATATATTGAATTTATCACAACTGATTATCATATAATATAATTACTAAGCGATCTATTACCACGGAATAATAATGTAGCCTAACTGACATATACTAAGAAAATACATAACCTGTACATTTTTTTTGTTTGAAACGAGCCAAGACTTATCTTAGAACCACTGTGATGAGCCATAGAGGTTAGATAAGTATTGTCCTAAATAAACTAGTAATATTACTATATTATAGTAGTTATTTGTTGTTAATTATTAGTATGATTTTAATTTTAATTTCAAGGCAAATTGGATGGACTGGAGATGCTGTCCATTCACAGAACATTACAAACCATTAGAGTGTTATTCATATAAACTTGCAGAGAATGATAAGAAATTACAATGTAATTGTATAAATATCAAAAATTTAGCTGGTATCTACTTATATCAGCTAAAATCAACTATTTTTAACCATGTAATTTTCCCTGCCTACACGGGAACGGATGCCATCACGACGGAGCACGAAGGCGACCAAGGACGGCCTACAAATCTAAAACCGAGATGATGAAAAACATAACGTACAATAACATGAAATAAATTAAAATATGATATTATAAATTAAATATTAGTCGCGTTTCTGATCGGCGGTGATTATGGCGATTGGTTTTTTTTTTTTATTTTAGCTGACCGAAGACAAAAATGTTATCGACAGTCGATTGAATCCGGCGCCACCGTTCCAGGAGCGTCTGCGGCAGTTTGGGTGGTGATGGCGACGGCGGCGCGGACACTCCAGCGAGATAAGCGGCAGCTGTTTGTAGTCATCGTCCGCATACAGCATACATCCACCTGTACGCGAGCTGAAAGTTTCTCGCTCGTGAGTATATACGTAATACTTTATACATAAATGTTATCACAAAAACCACCGACTTGCGTGGGAGAGGGGTGGTGGTAAGTTCCACGTACGCAAACGAAACTCGTCTGCGTCCCTATATTGTATAGGTAATAAAAATATTATTATTATTATTATTATTATTATTATTTTTTAGCTGTTTGCTCAATACTATTACAGATCTACAATTAAAATTATTATTATTATTACAAGGTTATTACTTATTAGATATATCGACGCCCCCAACGAAAAAGGACGTAACTCACTTTTATGATTTTTTTTTTTTTTTCAATGTGGTGTTACTGTTTTTCTGGTTGTCCGGCGACGCTGATTGTTGTATTTAATCAAAGA